>NW_006798559.1:1029519-1050056 GCF_000442215.2 Lipotes vexillifer | reverse complement strand
AAAGAGGAGCAGAGATACCAGGAAAAAAATTACCGAAGTGGTCCAGGTGAGATAAGATGAGAGCCTGCACCACAGCAGAGGGACTAATTACAGATGATCATGCTCTCAATCTCCACAAACTGCTAAGATCTCAGAGACAGATCTCAGTAACTGAGTGGAAGCAAGAGCTGAGAGAGAAATAAAAGATGGTTCTGGGGTTTCCCTGGTGGCGCAGTAGTTAAGAATCCGCCTGCCAATGCAGGGGACATGGGTTCAAGCCCTGGTCCGGGAAGATCCCACATGCCACGGAGCAACTAAGCCCGTGCACCACAACTACCGAGCCTGCACTCTAGAGCCCGTGAGCCGCAACTACTGAGCCTGAGCTCTAGAGCCCGTGCTCCCAACAAGAGAAGCCACCGCAATGAGAAGCCTGCGAACCGCAACGAAGAGTAGCCCCCGCTCGCCACAACCAGAGAAAAGCCCGCGTGCAGCAACGAAGACCCAACGCAGCCAAAAATAAAATAAAATAAATAAATTTATTAAAAAAAAAAAAAAAAGATGGTCCTGAGGTTTCTGCCTTGGGAACTGCATGAAGTGTGATGCTGATTATACGCAATGACCATTCACACTTAGGGAATAGGCACTATCTGGGGAAGGATAAAGATGAGAAGAGCCAGGAGGATGAATGGAGGCCCTGGTGACTTGTGCGAGAGCAACGCCAGGGTGGACAGCAGATCCGACAGCAGCAGTAGCAGCAGCGAACAGCTGCTTACTAAGAGTGCTTACCACGTGCCCAGGGCAGCTCTCCTCTGTGTTACTGAGCCGTAACATAGAGTCCTACAAGGATGCTGGGAGCGAGGCACTACTGTATCCCTCTTTTGACAATGAGGAAACTGAGGCACAGTGAAGTTAAGGAACATGCCCAAGGTCACACAGTTTCTAAGTGGCAGACAGAAGCCAAACTGCTGAGGATCAGGGAGTGAATAAAAAGGAAAAAAGAAAAAGTAAGAGATCCAGAGAGTAACGGGAACTTTTAAAATTACCACAGAAGAAAATCAAGTAGACTCAAAATAGCCCTTGAAAATTCCTTCAATTACATATGCACCATTCTGTATACACTACCCTGCAGGTGATATTATCGGTTCCTTTAACTCTCCGTTACTCATTATTTTTCAGCGGCATTTAATTTTGATGCATTCACTCTCAATCTCTTTCACAAGCGTAGACACAAGTTATCTCCCGCCCTCCTGCGCGGCCTCCTGAAGATGCATCTTCACTCATTCGTCAGTGTCAGGGACATCCTGGAAACCATTCGAATGCTCTCCCCAGGTCTCTGCCGCAGTGGTCCAGAGCACACGTTCACTGACGGGGCTGGCAGGCACCAGGCTGCTTCCGTCGTTACTGTGCCCTCTCTCCCTCTCTGCCCACCACCCTCCTTCCCCCCCCCCCCCAGGCACAGCGCTTAATTCCCTTAAGTGAAATTATGATACAACGCCACACTATTCTTTTTAATTCGAAGGGAGAGGCAACAAGGAAAGCCTTCATAGGACATAGTTAATAAAGCTTTTCTACTTGACCTTTGAAGCGAAGTGCTACTCTACAAGGAAAGACTGAAGCCAGAGGGAGGCAAGCTCCTGGAAAAGGGTATAAAGGACAGGATCTTTAGAAGGTCAGCGTTGACAGAGAAAGAACACACATCCCCTGAGATGAGGAGAAAGGACACCAATGACAGGTGAAAATGGAAATACGCAGGTCAAATGACAGCTTTCAGGCTGATGGCCTGGAAGTTCTCCCTTCAGCAGGAGGCCAACTGACGAAGTGTGAGGAGTTGCCTGGGAGGAGGATTCATTCGAGAAGCAGAGAACAGGCCCCAGGGGAAACAGGGAGGAGAAAGTGTCCCAAGTTCCCTGAGTGGCCAGTACTCCAGGTGCAGCTCAACAAGGTTTAACTTTATCTTTCACGTTGGCTTAAAAAATTTATCTTTGAAAAAAACAAAATAACTTTTAAAACAAACCGGTGATATTATTCAAGGGCAAAGAGCTGTATTTTTCCAAACCCAAACTTACTGAATTATGCTGCCTCAAAAATTCTGCAGCATTCTCTTCTGCATTACCACCAATTTCGCCAATCAATATGATACCTTCTGTGGCTGGATCATTCAGAAAGATTTCAAGGCAGTCAGTAAAATCTGTTCCATTGAAAGGATCACCTCCAATGCCTGGAAAAGTCAAAGAATATCACCAGCTGAAAATTGGATGAATCATATATAATTTAGGTGAGGAAATGCTGTTTTATCTAGTTTCTTATTTTGCCTACCCCCTTCTTACCAATATTTTTAAATGTGTCATCACTCTTGCATTTAACATTTAAAAATCACAAAATGCTACATTTATTTCTGCTTATAATATCACATGAATGCTAAACGGTGGTGGGCTCCTGTTAGTCACAAAAACAGCCCTCTTTTTAACTCCTTATCAAGACTCCTCTCTCCCACAAAATTATTCCTAGATAGTTCTTTAAAAATGAGCATTCTATATAGTTTCCCTAATTAGGAGAACTTTACTTCTGAAAACACATTAGCTTTTTCAGGGGTATGAATTACTGTTTTCTATGTTATAACTTTTAACTTTGTTGACTTCTGGTGAGTAGTTCATTATCAGTACCTTGTATATAATAGACAATAAATTCTGAAATTAAAAATAATCTGGATTAGCTAATCTGGGGTGTGTGTCTGTCTGTGTGTGTCTGCGTGTTAACATTACCTTCACTGTGGTAGTTCGTTGTGATTTGTTATTTTCACATGAACCACAAACCTTATTACCATATTGGAGACTTAATGCCACACTGGAAATAAATATTGGACACTTGTATTTCTTCTACAGTGAAAAAAAAAAAATGAACGTTTAAGAAAATGTGTATTGGTGTGAATATCTTCTCTGATTAAACATTTAACCCATTTCTTTGCACAAAATAGCTATTTCATGAGGGACATTGCAGAGGAACCACTTGCAAGTTAAGACACAAGTCCCAGTGGCGGGAGGGGGGCTGTCTTGACCCCTCTTACCTCTGACCCAGAGTGGGAAATGACAGAGACCACACACAGGGGCTCCACTATAAGCACATGGCTTTTTAGCACAAGTACTTGGATAGGACTCAAGGCAATGTTCCCTACAGACTGGGTGACACTCTTAAATTTTGAAGTTATAAAAATGTATTTTATAATAGATAAATACGCAGGACTGGCTCCCTACTCTTCAACACACCACTCAAGAATGAAACTGAGGAAGAGAAGCGGCACCCACTGAGTGCCAGCCACGTGTCACGTACTGTGCCTCAGCACACGGCGGGCCCACGACTTCCTAATCCCTCCAAACTCTCTGTGACATGGCAATTATTACTCTTCGTTTACAAATTAAAAACAGAGGCTACAGAAGACAGAATTGCCAACTCTATTTCAAAATCTTTTCTTATTTTCCATCACGCTATCTTGTATCATAGATGGTGTTTCTACACATAGAAAAGCTCAATTAATGTTTCATAGTGATTTTACGAATTTGAGTCTTTTTTTTTTTTTGCGTTACACAGGCCTCTCACTGTTGTGGCCTCTCCCGTTGCGGAGCACAGGCTCCAGACGCGCAGGCTCAGTGGCCATGGCTCACGGGCCCAGCCGCTCCGCGGCATGTGGGATCCTCCCGGACCAGGGCACGAACACGTGTCCCCTGCATCGGCAGACTCTCAACCACTGCACCACCAGGGAAGCCCACGAATTTGAGTCTTAATAAAAATACTACAGGGTTATATTTTATAATTTTTTATCATAAAATGCTGCCTTGATAAGCCTCTAAAAGATATTCTAAAAGTTTGAAGGAATATTTATAAAATGAGAAATTTGCCTGGCTTTTGGCAACAAATACCAAGATTATTTCAAAATGTAAAATCTTTTTTATATTTGTAAGTGGGAGGCAGTATGATGTGGCAAAGCAAGAGGTTCCAGGGAGCTCAATCCTCCTCCACCAATAACGCTACCACAGGACTACATGCCAGCTCAGCGGTGCCTCAGAGGGTTGCCTTAAGAGTGAGAAAATGATTGGCAAAGAATTCAGTGAGGGCTTCCCTGGTGGCGCAGTGGTTGGGAGTCCGCCTGCAGATGCGGGGGACGTGGGTTCGTGCCCCAGTCCGGGAGGATCCCACATGCCGCAGAGTGGCTGGGCCCGTGAGCCATGGCCGCTGGGCCTGCGCGTCCGGAGCCTGCGCTCCGCAACGGGAGAGGCCGCAACAGTGAGAAGCCCGCGGAACGCTAAAAAAAAAAAAAAAAAAGAATTCAGTGACTGTGAAGCACTGAGTGACAGCTGGTCATGATAACAAAATGCTAATTACAGTAATGAAAGTCCTATTTTGAAGGACCATTTCTTCCCAGCAAGCTAAGTAACAGCTGTTTTCAAGGCCCAAGGCTCTCCAGGAGACACACGTCCCAGGATGTTTGTTCTGAAGCTTGGAAGTCAAATCCCAGACCATGAATCTTGAAAATATAACAGTCAGCTTCACGTATAAGCAAATTAAATTCAAGATCACAACATCTTTTTAATAAAATGGCATCAAAATCTCTCACAAATAATCAAATCAATAATTATCATTATACTTATTCAGTGAAGATATTGAACTCCAATAAAATGAGTTTAGAAAAAAAATCCCTCACCAATGCACAAAGACTGCCCCAGTCCAACTTGTGTTGTTTGATGAACTGCTTCATAAGTCAGGGTGCCAGATCTGGACACGATACCTTAAAGAAAGAGAATTCAATAATATTAGGTGGTGTTCAAACGACTATCATACAGTAAAATAAATTACAAACACAGGTATACATAAAACCCATTTCACAATTTGTCAACCAAATAAATGATAACATCAGGTCATGAAATAAGAAGAAAAGGCCTAAATTATAGCAGGGGCGTTTTAAAAGTTATATAGAGAAGAAAGTCTGTTATTAGTTAGGGTTGTTTTATGACCATAAAAGCAGTTAAGAGAGACCTAAAGTCTTCCACGTAAAACGACTGCAGACATGCAGTAAAATGGAACAATAAATCTATAAAAAGGTCCATAAAGAAAAATAAAGAAGGCATAAGTTTCAAGTATTAATCTTTGGCTAATAACCCTGATTTAGGAAAATAAATTCATAGTTAGGCTTGCTGTCTCCTGACCACACAGATTCCACAAGACAGAGCCCCGTTCTCCTACGCTGCTTCAGTAAGAGACTGCCAATGCTGTTGGAGATTCTGCAGTGACTGTCTTTCTTGCTGGACTGGAACCTCGAGGGGGTCAGTAAACAAGACTGTTTTCCCCACACCTGCGTTCCCAGCATCAAGTACAGTTCAGGCACAGAAGGAGCTCAGTAAATATGTACCAAATGGGTCAATACTGAAAATCAATGGAGAACAACCACACTTTCAAACAAAATCTAATTCTAAGAGTTTTAAGACCATTCACTAACTGGATCCTATTTCACAACAAATGACAACCACTAACACCAACCCCCATCTGTCTCATCTGTCAGTTTTTCCCTATTCTTAGAGCTTTCTTTATATCTACATCCTCTCTCCTTAACATAGTCCCTCCTCTGTGGGACCTTTCATAACTAAGAAGGTTAGGTAGGTCATACCTATGTACATATGCATTTGATGCATTTAGCTTTTAAATAAAGTACAATCAGTAACTTAACTGTATATCTTTGTGTGAATTACCTAGTCTCCTTTCCACTCCTGATTCTTATGAATAGAATTATGATTGATTAATTGATTCTTATGATAGAATTATGTTCTTGTTCAGGCAACACCCTAGATGACTGGGCAGCACAACTGTTTTATTTATTCTAGTCTTTTAATGGATCAGTATAATAGTGAACAGTAGCACTAGGATTTTGTCATTTTGTCATTCTTTTAAGGGGCTTTCATCTAATTATATAAATGATACATAATTTATATAAATGCAAACTGCATACATTTAAGGTAATGAAAGCAATGTTTTTAGGGTAAATTACTCCTGCCATCCTTAAAGTATATATAGTAAAAGAGACTATCACTTAAAAATATCTATCGTAAGCATACTTCTGCTTCCAAAAAGCAGAGGTATTTTCCTGTATTCTTCCTACTAAGTACAAGTAAAAACCCTGGACATCATATATAAAACAAATATAAGAAATCTCTGAGGGGCTTCCCTGGTGGCGCAGTGGTTGAGTCCGCCTGCCGATGCAGGGGATGCGGGTTCGTGCTCCGGTCCGGGAAGATCCCACATGCCGCAGAGCGGCTGGGCCCGTGAGCCACGGCTGCTGAGCCTGCGCGTCCAGAGCCTGTGCTCCACAATGAGAGACGCCACAACAGTGAGAGGCCCGCGTACCACAAAAAAAAAAAAAAAAAAAAAAAAAAAAAAGAAATCTCTGAAAGATGGAGAGAAGACAGAGTCACTAGGGACCTCGAGACTCAAGCAGTGACACAATGGTGAACAAACAACAAAGAGGATAAATCCAAAGAAATTCCCACCAAAACTCCTAATAAATAAACTTCAGAAAACCAAAGACAAAAAAAAAAATCTTGAAAGCAGCAAGAGAAAAATAACACCTTACCTAAACAGGAAAAACAACTCAAATGACATCAGTTTTCTCATCAGAACACATGGAAGCAAGAAGTGGAACAACATTTTTTAAGTGCTAAAAGAACTGTCAACCCTAAATCCTATACCCAGTGAAATTATCCTTTAGGGATGAAGGGGAAATAAAGACATTCTCAGATGAGGGGAAAATAAATAATCTGTCACCAACAGTTCCATCATAAAAGAATGGCTAATGGAAGTTCTCTAAAAAGAAGGGAAATGATACCAAGAAGGAAGAACACAGCAATAAGCAAAACATGGATAGATAAAAAGACTTTCTCTTGAGTGTCCTAAAAGGAAGAAATAAAACTGTCCCTATTTGTAGATAACATGATTGTCTACAAAGAAAATGGTAAGGAATCTACCAAGAAAACCCATTAGATTACAGCAACGTTGCAAGATACAAGATAAACAAAAATCAATTGTATTTCTATATATTAGCCAAGAGCACATGGACACCAAAATTAAAATACAATAAAATTTACAATTGCTTTCTTAAAATAAAGAAATATTTAGGTGTAAATCTAACAAAACATATACAGGACTTATATGCTAAAAACTACAAAATGCTTGTGAAAGAAATCAAAGACAATCTAAATAAATGAAAATATACTGCATTCATGGGTTGGAATAGTCAACATGTCTATTCACCCCAGACTGACATAAAGATTTAACACAATTCCCATCAAAATCCCAGCAACAGTTTCTGTAGATAGAGACAAGATCATCTTAAAAATTATATGAAGTAAAGGAACTAGAAGAACTAAAATAATTTTAAAAAGAATAAACTGCAAGGAAGTGATCTACCTAAAATTTCAAGACTTATCACTTAGCTATAGTATCAAGATTGTGTGGTACTGGTGAAACCCAGAAATAGACCAACACAAATATGCCAACTGTTTTTCTGACAAAAATGCAAAAGCAACTCAATGGAAGAAAGATGATCTTTTCAATAAATGGTGCTGAAGCAACTGAACACAAGTAGACGAAAAAGAACTTTGATCTACGTCTCACACCTAGAAAAATTAACTGAAATTGGATCATGGGATTTAAATGTAAAACTACAAAACTTTCAGGAAAAGGAAAGGTATTTAAGGCTAGGCAAAGACTTATTAGACTTGGGGTCCAAAGCATACTTCACAGGAGAAACAAATTAGTAAGTTAGACTTCATCAAAATGAAAAACTCTTGCTCTCTGAAAGATCCTGTTAAGAGCATGAAAACACAGCTACAGAGTGGGAGAAAATATTTGTAAGCCACATATCCAACAACGTACTAGTGTCTAGAATATACAAAGAACTCTCAAAACTCAACAGTAAAAAAGCAAACAACCCAATTAGACCATGGGCAAAAAAACATGAAGAAACACTTCACTGCAGAAGATATACAGATGACGGACAAGCACCTGAAAAGACGCTCAATACCATTAGCCATTAGGGGAATGTAAATTAAAACTATTACAATGAGATATCACTGTACACTTATCAGAATGGCTAACATAAAAAACTGTGATACTACAAATGCTGGCAAGGATGCAAAAAACCAGATCACACATACATTGGTGATGGAAATGTAAAATGGATAACAATTTGGCAATTTCTTAAAAAACATGCAAATATGATCCAACCTAGCAACTGCCCTCCTGGGCATTCATCCCAAAGAAATGAAGACTTGGATTATACAAAAACGAGTACACAAATGTTTATAGCAGCCTTACTTGTAGCAGCCCCAAACTGGAAACAATCCCAATATCTTTCAACAGATGAATTGTTAAACACACTATGGCACATTCGTAACCTGGAATACTACTCAGTAATAAAAATGAATGAACTACTGACACAACAATCTGGTGAATCTCCAGAGAATTGTACCGAGTGTAAACAGCCAATCCCAAAACGCTACATACTACATGATATTATTTATACAGCACTCCTGAAATTTAAAATTTTAGAAATGGAGAATTATTAGTTTCCAAGGATTAAGAAGGGACTGGGAGTAGGAGGGAAGTGAGTGTATCTATAAAAGGGCAAGATGAGGGATCCCTGTAGTGATGGAAAAATTCTTTATGTCTGTATCAATGTCAATATACTAGATGTGACATTGCATTATAGTTTTGCAAGATGTTACCATTGGGGGACACTGGATAAAGGGTACACAGAAATCTGTCTGCATTATTTCTTACAATTACATGTGAATTTACAATTATCTGAATATAAAAAGTTTAATTAAAATAAAATTTTTTAAAAGGATGTAGAAGTCAAGTATGTCGCATGTGGTTGAGAGTAAAAAAACGTCTAACATAAGTGAAAAAAATATTGTAGAGTTAAATATCAATTTGGAATTCAATCTCTCTTCAATAACATTCAATTAGCTGTTATACAGTTTCATTAGCTATCATTAACACAAACTAGAAAGCCACTATACCACTGTACTGCTGTCATATTACATTACGTCCCATTCAGAAATACCCAAGGGACTGAAAAATCCTTCCTTTCCCTAAACTTTTAGCTTAAGGACTGGAAGTCAATGAGGCTTCTGAGAACATTAGTACTAGTATCAAAATAGGAATAGTTAGTACAAAAAAATCATCTTTTCTCCTTCACCTCCTTGAAAATCTTGTAGTGTCATATATTTTCTTTTAGGTGAATTTTTTTCTAAATCCTCTGAATTAAAGGCAGTCTCCCAGAGGACTTCCTCATCAATGTGCTATGGCTATCTGGAGAACCAAGGTCTAAAGGACTTCCCTGAACTTTTCTTACTTGCTTTTGAGGTTCACAGGCACCTTAGAAAGCAGGGTAGTGATCAGAAAGGCAACTCAGTACAGGGCACACCTTATTCCATGCTCACCTAAGTCTACAGTAGCAGCCATTCCAAGCAGACTGCAGAGTGTAAGGAGTATTCAAATATGTGCAAAAGCATCCCTGCCTATGTGGATCAGGCCCCGACTAGAAATCAGATGGCCTATGGAACTCCCTGCATCCTCCCTCATAAGAGAACTTGTTAAGTTCTCTACTGGCAGCAGGGCTGACAGCTCTAAGAGCCATTAGTAATAAAGAAAAATCATGACCTTTAACCCAGTCCTGTAAACTGCACAACTGACATTTGCTGACTATGTTTTAACTATTCTTACTTAGTATTTACAGTCATGGTGTATAGATAAAGTACTGTAAACTCTATTATGGTGGAGAAACAGTATAGCTTAGTGAGAGTTAGGTGTGAAGAGTCTAAAAACAGCCATAATGGGCTAACTCTGAAACGTTAATTTGGTTATTTCCTTGAGGAACTAAACAAGTAGCAGTACAATTTTCCCAAAACATTTTGAGAAAGCCCATAATATCCACTGAGGCAAAGTAATTCTGAGAGGACACAGAAAGACTAACAATAAAAATATTCACAGCATGTATATCTGGACAAAGAACTTAAGAGCCAGAATATTTACAGAACCCCCTAGAATCAACAATTATATAAAAATTATATTAAAAAGACTACCCAATAAAAAATAATGTGTAAAAAACTTGAACAGATAATTCACAACAGAAGATTTATAAATGGCCAATAAGGACATGATATCATTAGTCACGGGGGAAACTCAAAACCATAATGAGACATCATTTTACTCCCAGTAGAATGGCTAAAATTACAGACTAACAATACTAAATGTCTGTGAAGATGTGGAATGACTGGAACATTCATACATCAAGGGTGAGAGTAAAGAACACACAGCCACTTTACAGAACTATTTGGCAACTTCTTAAAAAGTTGAACATACTTTGACTCTATGATTTAGCAATTCCATTCGTAGGCATTTAACCCAAGAGAAATACCCACAAAAAGACCTGTACACAAAAGTTCACCTTAACCTTATTCACAATGAATCAAACCTGAAAACAAGAGAAACATTTGTCAGTGGGAGAATGGACAAATTGTGGTATTCAATAAAATATTACTTACCGATAAAATAAACTATTGATACACGCAAACACATGGAAGAATCCATAGTGTGCTGAGCAGGAAAAGAATCTTTAAAAAACCCCAAAAATATCTTCACTGATTCTAGAGAATTAGCGTTTCTCAAACATCAATTCAGGACACAGAATCAATTCACTATAAAACTTCTCTGGTAAATTCTCTTAAAGTTGAATTAATTAAAATGAATTTGATTTGCAGAGTCAAATTCTCTTTGTGAGTTTTGAGCTTAGGGCAAGGAATTTTGTTTTTAATCTATAAGAAATATATACTCACCAATTCTTCCTTTCTTGTGAATATGGCCAGGCATGATGCCAATTTTGCATTCTCCAGGCTGAAGGAAAGTAATTCACGGTTTCAGAAAAGTGAAAAAAAAACTGTGACTTCCTAGGTCATACACACGAATATACTTGGACTGATTCAAAGCTAGTTAGCCTTCAGAGGGCTTATTTTTGTTTTGTAAACTCACATTGATGACTCCAGGGCAGTTTGGCCCAATCAGCCTGGTTTTTTCCTGGCGCAGCAGTTTGTGCTTGACCCGCACCATGTCCTGCTGTGGGATACCTTCAGTGATGCACACAACCAAGGACACTTCCGCCTCAATAGCTTCATTAATGGCAGCAGCAGCAAAAGGAGGAGGGACATAAATGACAGACGCTGTTGCTCCGGTCTGTTCTTTGGCCTGAAACATTAACCACGAAGCACTTTATTATTGGTTAAGTCAGAAACATTGTAAAAGAAATTCAATACCATGATTTTAATGATGTCTTGGGGTCAGGAAAGGACATCACCAGGAGACATCGGATGTCTTCATTCTTCCCATTAACAAGTTCACTTTGCTGTCAGAAAAGAGTAGAGTAAGCATGGCCTCCTTTCTGCCCCCTTGGGACACCCTTCTGCATTGAAAGTTTCTGTGACCTCCCATTCCCTCAGGTGACAGCATGTCAGTACACCTGCAAGCACTGCCTGATCTGCATCTGTGTCCCCTCATTCCTGGGCCATGTTTATTTCTGTTGTTCTACAAGGCACTTACCACCTATTCAGTACCAAAGACCCTGTACCTCCCCAGGAGAAAAGGACTAGTGAGCCCCAAGCTCCAGAACCCAGCTCTCAACCATCTGTTTAAAAATACATCAAACTTAATAAATAATATCAAGAGGCAGCAAAATGAAGTGGTTTTATTCCTAGCTGTCAATTTTTACTCTAAATGCATGCTGATTAGAAATAAACTAAAATACACATGTATAAGTGGCCACGGAATAAGAATGGGTCAAATAAGGTTAGAGTCTACTCTACATCACCCCTCACAATGCAAAGCACTGAAAGACCATCAATTTGACCACGGTTCTCTCTCAGTGGTTTTTACATACTCTCTACATGTATCAATACACATGTAGCCTTCTACCCACCTCCACGTGTGGCCATGTCTCTTCTCCTGAAAGGAAGCTCCTTGAAGACAGAGACTGTCAGTGATCTCTGGCTCTCCAAGAGTGGCAGCATCTATTCCGTGAGAGGCCCTGAGAGAGACTCTGTACAGGCCTCGGATAAGGCTTCTCCACAACCCTGCATGCTTAGCATCCCCAGCTACAAATCAAGATGCTGAGGCCAAGAAATATTAAATAACTTGCACAAGGTCACATAGCTAGGAAGGGGTACAGGCAAGATTCAATGAGGCAAAAGTGTATCGGATTCCAAAGCGTCAGTTCTTTTCAGCTACAGCAGGCTGCCTCCCTATACATGTTAAAATGTAACTTAACCAAGATGTAAATCAAAACTTTTTAGAAGGCTGTGCCATGGGATTCATAATGGATACAAAAACCGAGTTACGGAACATACAGGTACAGCTAGAAGGGACAGAAGTAAAAGACAGTGTCTTTGAGAATCATCCCCAAATGATTCCCCACATTCCCAACAACTTAGGGGCTTTCTCTATGGCACCCCGAATAAAAAGAGGTATCTTGACAGTGACAGAAGAACAAGTCAAAGGATGCTGACTTGCCAGGGGTTAAAAATAATTCAAAACAATGTTTCTAAAAACTACGCTCAAGATGATAACAGAGAAGTGGGAACCAAAGGAAAAGAGCTAGGTTGGAACCAAGTGTAAGAATTTTATGGAAAATATCAATATATCCCATGGGTTCCTACCCCTTGAGGCTACAAATACTTTCAGCAGCTGGACTGTGACAACAGGATCTATGCTGGCAAAGAATACTGTATGAAAGGTGTCCATCCTACTCACTCAGAAAGCTCTTTGAAAGAGCAGAATGGGTGAGAAACAGTATCTGTCAAAGAACTTACATTATATTCCAAATGTCATATCTATTTGTATCAAAATTAATAATAAATGAATTGCTTAGCAATGAAAACTGTTTTCAAAAGAAAGCAAAAACAGCTCATGACAAAAGAAATCTGCCTAGAGAGACTTTTTTCTAAAAATGCAAATCAAAAAAAAAAAAACTAAATGATTATTCTACAGAATATATGATTTTTTTTACTCTTTAAAATACAATACACTCAAAACAGACATACACATATACAGTACACCCTATTTTCAAGTTTAAAGTAAAGTGAAAATTCCAAATTTGAATATTTGTTTTTTTCTACATTTTAGGATTAAGAATACAAATTAACTTCAATTAGAAGTTAGTATTCCAGGGGCTTCCCTGGTGGCGCAGTGGTTGAGAGTCCACCTGCCGATGCAGGGGACACGGGTTCGTGCCCCAGTCCGGGAAAATCCCTCATGCCGTGGAGTGGCTGGGCCCGTGAGCCATGGCCGCTGAGCCTGCACGTCCGGAGCCTGTGCTCCGCAATGGGAGAGGCCACAACACTGAGAGGCCCGCGTACCCCAAAAACAACAAAAAAAAGAAGTTAGTATTCCAAAAAGAGAGTACATCTATACATGTGTACTGTAAAAAGTGCAATTCTTTAAAACATGCCTTGGAAGTATGTTTATAAAGAGGAGGGGTACATTTTTTAACATCAATACATCAATCCCAAGTACCAAGTTTATTTCCTTGATTTTTTAAATTAAACAGCTAAGAATTTGTACTACGGTTTCTTTTATAACACTACTAGTTTTGTATATATTCATTTAAGTGTAGAAAGAGAATGAAAGAATACACATTGTGCTTAAATTAGCTCTCTATAAAAGCAAAATCTGAGAAATGGAAAACACTATATAAAACTTAACTTTACATACTTTTATATCAGCTGAATTTTTACAATAAGCAATTAGCTTTGTAGCGAAGAATTAAAGTTTAGTTTAAAATCATTTTAAAAAGTATTAAGAAATCAGCAAATTGGGGAAGAGACTAGAACTCTGTGATCTGTCCATCAGACTCCACAGCTAGGTTTCTCCACACAGGAACACCACACACTACTTACTCTGAGCCAGGCTAAGTCTGCCACTTATCAGTCATGACACTATGTGCAGGACCCTCAACCTCTCTGCTCCTGTCAGAAGCTGGACTGTGACAACAGGATCTGTGCTGGCAAATAATACTGCATGAAAGGTATCCATCCTACTCACTCAGAAAGCTCTTTGTAAGAGCATCCTTGTCTTTAAAATGGGGATGGTAACAGCACCTACCTCGGGCTTGTGGTTTGGCCTGAATGAGGCCATGAATACGAAGCACCTGGCACAGTGCCTGGTAAAGCACCCACTCGAAGGATTAGGGTAGGGGGTGGATGCTGACATGTGCACTTCTAACACCCCAGAAGAAGAAATGGTAAAGGAAAGGAAAATAAGCCAAATAGAAGCCAAGCCACAGCACTTCTTCCCTAAAGAGCTGATGTAAACCTACAGACAAAAATGACCCGGGGGGCTTCCCTGGTGGCGCAGTGGTTGAGAGTCCACCTGCCGATGCAGGGGACACGGGTTTGTGCCCCGGTCCGGGAAGATCCCACATGCCGCAGAGCGGCTGGGCCCGTGAGCCATGGCTGCTGAGCCTGCGCGTCCGGAGCTTGTGCTCCACAGCGGGAGAGGCCACACAGCAGTGAGAGGCCCGCGTACCGCAAAAAAAAAAAAGACCCGGGCTGCAGAGAAAACATCCTGAGCCTACCTGACTAAAGTGAACACACCGGTTTTTACCGCAATTCAAATTTCTCTAGGTTACTGGAATTTTAAAAAGCAACTGACTCTCCCAAAAGGGGCACAATTAAGATCTTGAACCAAGGTGTACTAGCTCTTCCCCTGCTTTTCTTTTCTTGCCAAACTCAGGTACCATTAGTTACCTCCTTCACAGTACTGAAGACCGGTAAGCCCAGATGCGTCTCGCCTCCTTTCCCTGGAGTGGTTCCTCCAACTAATTTGGTGCCGTATTCCAATGCCTGCTGGCTATGAAAGGTGCCCTGAGGGGAAAACGTGAAAGACTAATGAGAAAAGGCAGGCTGGGAAGCCTAAAGTCAATCTTCAGCAACTTGGAAAAGAAAAGCAAATAGGTTTTAAGTATTTCCCAGCAAACAGCTGTAACACATATCCAAGCATTCTCACTACCTTATTGAACACAGCTTTCACCCTTGAAGCAAAGCGGGCCTCTGCGGGGCCAAAATAACTGTTTTTTTTAAGGGGGGGAGTCTCTTTTCACTCTGTTTTCAAATTTGGCTGATGATCAGAAACCCCCTGGTGTCTACCCGAAAAGAACACCTCTTTTTCATTGTTCCTCAATTCCTGATGTCCTCACATCCCTCTTCTACTCAGTGTAAAATCCATGGCCAGTCACTACAGTCACACAACCACCTCGGCTCTCTCTCACTTCAACTTACACATCTGGCAAAATCACAATCTTGGTTAAATCCAATTCTCCACCTATTCTGAGACTGCACATGCGCCACTGAACGGTAGCTGGAGGAAAAATAAAATAAAACCACGCTAACTGGTCTCACTTTAAATTAATGATCACAAACCTTAAGTGAGCCTTTAACGCTGCCCAGCCAGCATCCTGGATGTCCCTATCCATTTACTCTCCCACCTCCACCTCGGCACTACTGACATTCTGGACACACTGATTCCCTGTTATGAGAGGCTGTCCTGTGATTTGTACAATGTTTACCTCTACTCAGTAGATGCCAGTACAATGCCCTCCTCCCTACCCCAATCAGCTGTGATGACCAAAAACACCTCCAGGGTTTGAAAGATTCTTTTTCACTAAGCTTCTGAGGCTCCGCCTCCCTGTTTTTCCTCTTCTCTTTCTTTCTCTTCCTAGACTTCTCTTTTTCATTTAAATGTGTGCCCTTGGTGAGTTCACTCCTTATCATGGCAATAAATATCATCCATATGGTGACCTCTCCCAAACACACAGACACACACACCTCCCACATACCTAGCCGAGATCTTTGCCTTGAACTCCACGCTCACACTGTCAACTGCCTACCTGACATCTCCACTTGGAGAACCAGTAGGCATCCCAAACTTAATGTGCCCAAAACCGAGCTCCTGATCACTCCCCTCCATGGTTTACCCCATCTCAATTAATGAGAACTCCACTCCTAACAGATGTTCAGACCAAAACTACTGAAGTCATTCTTGATTTCTCTCTTTCTCTTGTATCTCAAATCAGGATACATTAGTCAATCTTATTGCCCTGCCTTCAGAACGTAACTGACAACTTCTCACACCTTCTACTGCTACCGTCTTGGTCTAAGTCACCATCAACTCTTGACAGAGTACTGCCCTTGCTCCCTTTCAACCTATTCTCAACACAGCAGCCAGACTGATCCTGTTACATGTCACTTCTCTGATCAAACTCTGCAACAGTTTTCCATCTCATTCACAGCAAAAGCAAAAGCAAAAGCATCACACTGGACACCAAGTCAGTATTCAAGCTGCCTCCTCACATCAGAACCTCTCAACTGCCTGACCTCGCTTCACCCACTGTTCTCCCATCACTCATTCTACTCCAGTCATGCCGGCCTTGGGGCTGCCACACACAGCAGGCATGTTCCCACCTCCTGGCCTCACTGTCCCCTCTGGCTGGAACACCCTTCCCCTAGACATCCACTTGACTCACCCCCAAAGTTCCTTTAGAACTTGACTCAGAGGTCAGGCTTCCCCTGAGCATCCACCACAACCCCACACACATACAGACACCTCCTTTCTCTGGTTTAGTTTTTCCACAGCACTTATACTTTCTAACGTACCACATAATTTACTCATTGATTTTGTTTCTCTCCCCCGCCACTCCATGAAGGCAATGATTTCTATCTACTTTGTTCACTGAGAGATGGCACCTAAAGCAACACATTCCATACAGTAGGCACTCAATAAGTAGTTGTTGAAAACTGAGTGGATCTATGCGGTCATTCTACAGGGACCAGAAAATGATGACTCAACTACTCAAGTTCTATTTCTTAATTCAACGTCTTCATTTTTCAAAACAGGAAACTTAGTCCCAAGCATGTTAACTGACTTATCTTAAGTCAGTGATGGAGTTTTGGAAAGGACCTCAGACCTGTGCTCTCTCTTTAGAGAAGTGCCATTCAAAGTGTCATCTGTATATGCTAACGGTCTACAGTGAGATAAACACAAAACAAAAAAAGAATGACAAAAATCATAAAGAAAAATCTAATAAAACAAAAATAAGTGAGAATGTTTGCAGACTTTTACAGCAATATAATACTGAAATGACTTTTACAGTATTTTGTAAAAAGTATTCATCTGCATTAGATTGGTGATAAAACAAAGACACACCCAAACTGGTCTTTCATTCCAGATAGTTAGAGAAGCACTACCCCAGACTACCACACTGTTACATAAATTCCAATGGACAAATTTTTAGTCCTAATGTAGTGCTAAACAGGGATAACATTTCCCGTTAATAAGCTTCTTTTCCGTAATTTTCCCATTATCACCATCCAGTGCAGAGTTAAGAATAGTAATAGCTTTTAGCAGCTCATAACAGCCAGTTCAAGAAATACCACCCACTGGAAATCTGCATTTTGGGGATTTGCTCTGAAATACAAATATTCCTCACTCATATGTGGAACAATGTGTACACTGAAAAAAAAAGAACTAATGAGACAAAACGCAGATTCTCTAGAGAGATAAACTCTAAATTTCAGACCTCATCGTTACCTCTATAAACAGAAACTTAGAACCAACAAATCTGAGACAATTAAGGCTCCCAATTACTCTAAAAAAAAAAGTGAATAAGAAACAGTGTATTTGCCGGTAACCCAGAGACACTGAAACCAACCTTGGATTTCAATATTTAGGCAAATCATCATCTAATTTATGAATCAAAGACAGTTCCAAATAGTGCTTATAGCATGGACAATGGTTCTTAAAAAAACGGTCAGAGGTTAAAATGTTGTAGGACTGTATAAAGCTTAGTAAACAGAAAAACAAAGTCATACATAATAAACTTATGTGGAGAATTTGGGTTAATCAAACATTTGATTATATGCTAATAAAATTAACATCTATCCAAAAAGGGACTAAATATGATTTTAATTGGCAGAGGAATGATAAAATGTACTTCATAATCTTAGATGAGCATCAACTTTCTTTAGAATGTATATATGTGGAAATGATATTCATAAAACGTACGGCTATCAGAATAAGTAAACCAATTTTACCTATGAACAAAATTTCTAAGTTTGGGGTGTTTCTTTTTTCATTGACAGTGGATTGTTTTTTTTTTAAGACAGTGGAGGAAAGGGAGAAAAAGAAGAAAGGTCCACTGCAATTCACATTTTTGTGCCCAGTTATTTCAAAGAGTAAGAAAGCAAAAGGACATTTCACATGAACAACCTTCTAATCTAATTCATTTTTAAAAAAAGAACTACAAAATTTTAAAGCAATTCCTAAGTACTTTAAAAACAAAAGTTATAGAATTCTAGATATTTAGGTGTCATCCTCTAGATCAGGGGTTAGTAAAGTATGGCCTGAAGGACTTAACTTGCCATTGGTTTCGTGAATTAAGTTTTACTGGCATACCCATTCACTGACATATTACCTATGGCTGCTTTTGCTGTTCCAATACTACCAAGTAGCTGTAACAGAGACTGCATGGCCTATTAAGCCTAAAATGCTTACAATCTTGTCTTTACAGAATACGCTTGCCAGCTCTTACTCGATCACCAAAACACTGCAGAATGGACGTGATAATTCTTTTAATCATAGAAAAATCATTAACCTTTAAATTACACAAAAATCATTAATCGTTTTTATTTTGCCATATCTCCTTTAATAATGAAGGAAGGGATACTTTGGGTTAAGGCTGATGGCTATCTTCTAATTGATTTGGTAGTATTCCCTCGTTTAAAAAAAAAAAAATCTGTGCATCTACTATGGTGAAACCATAAATGTGTACAAATGTTTTAAAGGGCAACTTAGCAATAGCTGTTAAAATTTTAAATACACAGAACCTTTGACACCCATTTTTACTTTTAGGAATCAATTTAACAGACATATATGTATGATATATATTATATACTGTATAATTTGTTTATATATGTGTGTGTGTGTGTATACACACACACACACACACACACAGAGAAGGAGAAAGAGAGTGTTCTCTAGAACAAACTCTGTAGAATGCCCATTATATAAGCGTACATGTTTGTATGAGTGAGAAAAATATCTGGAAGGATACATGTCAACTTGTTATCAGAAGGAATTCCAGAGCAGTAGAATGGTGGGAAGGAAGGAAAGGAGATTCTTATGTTGCATTTTTTTGTGGAATCACATCACAGTTATATTTAAACTTACATAAATTCTATGACGTAGGCAGAGGATAGGGAGAGAGAATGAATATAAATGAAATACTTCAGGCTATTTTGCCTGCTATTCCCCTGAAGACCATTTGCCCAGAGAGTACAAGATGGGAAAAATCAACGTACTGCTTCCTCTGCCCATCACAGTTCCCATGAGCCTCTCTGGGTTTGAGCATTTCCCCACACTGATCTGTGCTTAGCTGAGAATTTTTTTTGTACAAGGCCTAAACACAAGCCATCTGCCTTACCTAGTGCTTAATTAAAGAAACAGTGATCTGTGCCAACGTCGGAGAAAAGCCAGTTGTGTTATACTTGCTGAAAGAAAATATGTGGGTTTCCAACATAATACTGTACTCCTAGGGAGGGATTTTCAAGGTAACGTTAAATACAATTTTCATCTTAGAGGCTGACTATAGCACCTAACCCCCTCCTGAGATACAACTCCACTGTTGTACAGTATACTCTTGTGCTACAAACTGTATTATAGTTTTTGTGACTTTAAAACAATAGAAAATAATTCAATGTTTTTGTATCTCTAATATACATCTTTTAAAAAGTCTTGATACACATACCTGCTTACCAGTGAAACCCTGGCAAATAACCTTCGTATCTTTATCAACATAGAGATGCTTCCTGGAAGCTGTATAGGAGCAATGCCGAATTCCATTCTGTTGCACTGAAAAGTAAAGAAAATATGACACATTATAATTTTTCCAAACTTTTGGACTATGACTTTAACCTGGTGACAAAAAAAAAAAATCCTCTAATTCAGGAGCTATCTTGTGATAATGGCAACTTTAAATGTCATTTTTTAAATAAGATGTATTAAATACAAAAACTGATTAAAGAAACAAACAAGAAAAGACACTGTTCTATTCTCCAGAATCCCCTGTTTACTGAGAACCACAATTTTGTTGCTTTTTCTGAACTGAGAAAGAAAAGGTTACGTTTATAATTTTTATTCCTCAGAAAGAAACCAGGGGCTCACACAAGCAGCTCAAATTAAATCCAGGAACTAAATACTAGGTATCACTCTTACTAATAATGTTTACCTAACAGCCACATGCTTTCCTCATTTGACCCAACATTTTTAAGCCCAACATCAATAAGCAAAAGACGAGCTAAGAGGCAAACTTTGTCAGAATTACTAAGAACTACTTTGCAACTCATTCCCCAGTAATAATATTAACATTAAATGTTAAGTCATAGAATAAAACTTATCTAAATAATCCAAAA
>NW_006798559.1:1021303-1029499 GCF_000442215.2 Lipotes vexillifer | reverse complement strand
CGATGTAAGTCTCAAGACCTCCCATATAAAGGAAGTAGGGAAAATAAAATAAATAGGAAAAGTAGATGAGGGAGAAACATGTAAAAAATATCTAAGTCACTGTCAGCAAACTACCTCAGTGGAAACTGAGAAATCTTAAGTAGCTCCTAAAGCCAGCTCCCCATATTTCAAAAATCAGTAGAAAGTAGAGCACAGATGATTTACGTGGGCAACCTCCTAAACCCCCATTAGAACCCCAACCTGCTGTCTCTGTGGTCCATTCCTGGCCCTTTCAAAGTGCCAGCACCTACCACTAAGATAGCCCATGAAAGCTAGGCCCAGAAAAGAATACCTCATCATAAATTTGTCCAGGGTCCACTCAATGCTTTTTCTCCTGAATCACTGCTCATACCCCTCCTAAATCCTCAGATCTCAGATTCCGTAACTGATCTGCTTCTGGCCCTTTGAACACCCCTTGATTCATCTTCAACTCACGTACTGACCTCAGCTTCCAACAACTTTGAATTTTGTAGTCCCCTGTACCTCTAAGGAAGAGACAGGCCCGGAATCTGCCCTGACCAACCAGGAGAGAAGTATTCTGTGTGCACACAGATCAGATGCATTCTTGGCCTAGACTATGCTGAACAAGGGACCCTGAGGGAGCACTGAGGGTCACGTCCTGGCCCAGTGTACGCAGCTAAGCACCTTAACCTGGGCCAGTGAACACTACGACAGGAATTGTGGCCTGAGAGCCCACCCTAGCCAGGGCTTGCCCTTGGTTTCCAGTTCTCCCAGCTGGAGACACAGTACCACGATACCTATGGAAGAGCTTTACTCCCCTCTGCTATTCTTGGCAGGACTTGCCCAACAGTCCCTCTCACTCCTGGAATATTCAATAAATAGTCCATCTATCAGGAGTTTCCAGACAGGAAAGGTACAAGATATGATTACAAGAGCAAATAAGATCAGGACATCTGGAGCCCATACTTGATAAAAGGAAATACTTGCTTTTTGAAGGTAAAGTTTAGTCCTCCACAAGTACTCTTACACTCTACCTTAACAAAGGAGACATGAGACAGTTCAAGCCTCCTTCCATGGGGCAGAAGTGGCCCTGTCACCCTGAGAAAGCACAGGTCTGTCTACATTCATAAAGCATGGTCTCAATACCCGAACAACTCCTATCACTACCTTCTCCTATTCCTTCCCCTACTCCAGACCTCCTGGATCAACTTTATGGAGCTCAAGACTTCACAGCACCAGAACTCTGGTGCTCATAAAAACTACATCTGCCAAGTATGATGAAGAGCAGCTCACCTACCAGACAGCCTTGTGGCCCTTTGTCAACTTGTGCAATGACCCTGCCGTTCTACAGCATCTAGTGAAATGGATCTTGGGAGATTTATCATGCATATGTGTGTGCATGTGCTCTTCCCATCTACGGTATGAGCCCATACCTAGGCTTCAGGTAAGCTAGAACTAATAGACTATCATCACCTTTGAGCCAACCCCAAAATACATGTTCAAAGATAAGGAAATGAAATTCCTGACCACATTCTGTCCCAACAAGAAACCTGTACAATGCCAGACAAGGTAACACTGGTACTGAAATGAGGGGATGCTAGAATCATGCACTTACGAAACCCAGAGAAAAACCTGAGGCACCCAGCAAGCCATGGTGCTCCATAATCACCATAAATGCCTTTTTAATTCCAGACACTGGAAGACGAATCTGCCCGATCTCTGGCCCTTTACCCCACGCACACTCTCCCAGTTGCCATGGTTGTGAGGAGGACCCCAGACACCTGCCACTCCATGCCACCATGACACAGGTAACAACTGGTGGCCCTATTTAAGGTAATACTGTTATCAAAGCAATGATAAGTCTTACCATTGGTGACATCAGAGAATCAAGGATATTCTTTTTCTTTTGACATTTGTTTCCATTCAGACAGAAATAATGCAAAATACGTTTATACTCCAAGTAAAACTCACCAAATTTTAAGTCACTTATGTCATTTTCCTTATTCTTCCCCACCACAGACGGTCCAAGCCCACAGTCACAGGTTGGAGGCTCCCCAGCGAAAGCAGCCTCTCCTCATCTCCACCTCTGCACCGCTTCACCTTCCCTCCCACAATCCCACCACTCTCTAATCTAGCAAACTACCAGCTGCTCTAAATATTAAATCTGTCAGACTGGTCATTTTCTTTCCCTGTTTGATTTCTTCTCCATCCAAATTATCAATCAAATGCCTTCATTAAAAAAAAAAAAAAAAAAAGCCTATTCTACCTCTGCTGAAGAATGTAAAGAGGTTTAAGTACAAATCTTCAATTGGCCATCCACTGCTTAAAGAAGCCCAATCAGGGCTTCCCTGGTGGCGCAGTGGTTGAGAATCTGCCTGCCAATGCAAGGGACACAGGTTCGAGCCCTGGTCTGGGAAGATCCCACATGCCGTGGAGCAACTAGGCCCGTGAGTCACAACCACTGAGCCTGCGCGTCTGGAGCCTGTGCTCTGCAACAAGAGAGGCCGTGATAGTGAGCGGCCCGCGCACCGCGATGAAGAGTGGCCCCCGCTTGCCGCACTACAGAAAGCCCTTGCACAGAAACGAAGACCCAACACAGCCAAAAATAAATAAATAAATATTAAAAAAAAAAAAGCCCAATCATATTTTGGTTTTAAACACAAACCTGATCTCTATGACAAAACCACCAAGTAACTACCGTAAGCTATTTCCTAAAAAAAACCTTGAACACAGGACATACATTAGTGGCCAAACCATCTTATAAATATTTCTCACCTTTCAATCAGAGTCAATGTACTCAATCTCCTGAGAATTTCTCTTGCATTAATTCATATAAGTTCACATTTAAATAAAACATTGTACAGTGAGAAATCTTTAAATCTTCACATCACATTCATGATTTGTGAATATAATGGGGGGTTTGTAGGGGATCTGAGATTAAGAAGAATGGAAACTGTGAACACTTTCATGCGGTATCTAATCATAAGCACCACACCTGCACACTGAGGAATGCACACATTCTGTTACATTCTTTACTGCGTTACTTCTAAGTAAAATTATTTCAGGCTAAGTTTTCTTCCAAGATTATTTTAAGTCTCATTTAAATACTTTCAGAACTTCTAACTATAAATTCCATGAGTGTAAGGACCATGTCTTGTACACCTTGGTGCCTCCCATGGCATACGGTACAGTGCCTTACGGAGTACGTGCACAGGAAATGTTTGACTGAATTTCAGGACAAGAGATAGGATTTATGAGAAGAAACACATATAAGTATCAGAAGTTCCATCTCTTTCTGTATGAACTGGAAAAATGTCCATCTTGAACTCCCATTACCAGGAAAGAGGGGAACAAAACCTACGTCTATTTTTGTACATGCAGAGATTATTGGTTTCCCAAAAATTCATACAAAGAGTCCAGCCCTAAATGCTACTAGCAATCCTCAAAGCTGTATCAATGTAGTACAAATTCCATGCTAAGTTTTTTTTTTGTTTTTTTTTTTAACAAATGAAATCCAGGAAGCAGTAATGTAATACAAATGGACTATTTCACTACAGAAGAAAAGAACCTAAAGCAAAACGCAGCATAGTCAGAGGTAAAGGCAGTGACAGACCAGGAGAGTGGTTTAATAACACGTAACAGGCAAGGAGAACAACCTTAGCAACCTGAGCAACACCAGGGGCCAACAAGATGGAGGGGACCAAAGCCAAACAGAAAAATGGACAAAGGCCATAAACAAGAAACACAATTGGTGACGGATAAATGGTAAATCGAAATATGATGTGATATCTGACTTCACTAATATTAAGAAAATGAGTATTTTTAATTAAATATTAGGGCAGCAGAAAGGCCTGAAGTCGGCCACCAGGCAGAATTTCCCAGTGGTGAAGGCCTTGGGTCATCTCCAGAGAATGTGGGTGGAGTCGCTTTCTCTTCAGGTTCTTAGAAATAAGCTAGCCTAACCTTGGGACTGCATCCCAAGCAGCTGAAAGCAGAGTCCAGGAACCAGACAGGCCTGGGCTTGAGTTTATGGGGCAGGTCTTTTGATCTCCCTTGGCCTTAGTCTTCCCTTCTGTAAGTGGAATAACAGCTGCTCACGAGGAGGCCGTGATGTTGATATGAGATGACACCTGTCAATTGGGTAACAAAGTGCCTGGTACACTCCCTAAACTGGGTTCACATCCTACCTAAGCACAAAAGTCAATCATTTCCTAAAAAGAGAGAATATATAATTCATATTTTAAAATCACATAAGTCCAATCAGAAGTGTTTTATGTCTCATGCATATCCTATACATGTTTATGTATAAATATACTAACCCATGTCTACGTATAACATATAGTAGGTACACAAATATTAGTAAATTTTTACCATCTAAAACATTTTTAAAGGTGCATCCTCACTGTAAAAATGGGGATAATAATATTATGTACCTCACAAACAATATGAGAATTAGATGAGTTAATAATATATAGAGCATGCAGAATAATAATTAGCTATTTCACTATTAGCTATTTATTACTGACATAGAATGAAAAGACCAAACTGCTTTGAGATGTTCACTGTGCCAGGATGTCTGCCAGACACAAGGGGTTCAGGGGTAAACAAGATGGACTAAGGACCACATGAAGCTTCCTGCCCCGTAAGACAGCTAAACATTAAACAAAGAAACACAAAACCACAGAAGTGCCAACTGTAATAAAGGCTGTGAAGTAAAGGGACTGAGTAATCTGAGAGAGGAATTTGTATCAGTCAGCCACATGCAGAGTCCTCTCCCCTGCAGAGAGCAACCACATCATTTACAAGATGGCTGCAGGGTGGATGCAAGCTGCGGCCAAAAAGCACCTGCCCAGATGGGACTCAAACCACAGATGGCATTGTGTGACCAGTACTGTGCTCCTAACCAGTAACCCAAGACTGTTGATTAAAATACTCCTCCAACTCCCCTCTCAAACTATGTCCTTGTTACTCATTTATTCCTGCATGTATTCCTGATTTTAACAAATGTATACTTATTAATCATATGTATTATGCATATATAATCTGCAGGCTATTGGGGTCCCTACCTACAGGACCTTAAGGTATAGCAGAGTAGCTCAGCAGCCACTTACTTCCAAACCCCAAACAATCCACCGTTCAGATGCGAAATTATATATTCATTCAGTATTTACTTACAAATGAAATGTAATTGGCTCTAAGTATCATATTTCATCAAATCTAAAACACCACTGATTTTAAGAAGCACTATTAAGCACTAGTATGAAAAAAATGCTGCCAATTTACTGTAAGATACCATCAATTATAAGATACATCCCAATTTTAGAAATGTTATAATGTACAAAAATGTGGGTCTATGGCAACAAAATGCCTGTCCTTTGGTGAAATGAGATTCTTCCCCTATACTTAGAGAAATTATTTTTAACATCCCCAATTAAGTTTTCATGGAAAAACAAGTTTGAGGTCAGAAAATCAAGTCACTTTCTCGTGGCTACATTGATACATTTAGATCGAGTCCATTTTGTACTTCTGGAATAAAGATTTGGTTCTTGGATGCAATGACAAGAGATACTAGGTATCAGAAACATCACTATTGAGGGTCCCCTTTTCCAAGCTACACTTCTAAAATGTCTTCCGGATTCCAAAAACAGTCCTACACAACTTGGCAAACACATGGAAAAGGCAGGTGACACCTTCGAGCGTAGTAGTAACCTTCTCAACAAACCAGTGAGGTTGCCAAAGAAAAAGAAAAATCAGAGCTTCAAAAGAAGGCTCAGGGCTTCCCTGGTGGCGCAGTGGTTGAGAGTCTGCCTGCCGATGCAGGGGACGTGGGTTCGTGCCCCGGTCCGGGAGGATCCCACATGCCGTGGAGCGGCTGGGCCCGTGAGCCATGGCCGCTGAGCCTGCGCGTCCGGAGCCTGTGCTCCGCAACGGGAGAGGCCACAACAGTGAGAGGCCCATGTACCGCAAAAAGAAAAAAAAAAAAATACTGGCTCTTGAATAGACATTTTTCCAAAGAATACATACAGAGGGCCAACAGGTACATGAAGAGGTGCTCAACATCACTAATCATCAGGGAAACACAAATCAAAACCACACTGAGATTTCACTTCACACCTGTTAGAATGGCTATTATCAAAAAGACAAGAAATAATAAGTGTTGGTGAGGATATGGAGAAAGGAAACCCCTGTGCGCCTTTAGTAGGAATGTTATTGGTGCAGTCACTATGGAAAACAGTATTGAGGTTCCTCAAAATACTAAAAATAAAACTGTCATATGATCCAGCAATTCCACTTCCAAGTATTTATCTGAAGGAAATGAAAACCCTAACTTGAAAAGAAGCCCCACGTTCACTGCAGCACTATTTACAATAGCCAAGATATGGAAACAACCTAAGTGTCCATCGATAGAAGAATGGATAAAGAAAATGTGGTATATTTATTAATATGCACACACAGACACAGAATATGGAATATTATTCAGCCATAAAAAGAGAAAATCTTGCCATTTGTGACAACACACATGGATCTTGGGGGCATTACCCAAAGTAAAATAAGTCAGGCAGAGAAAGACAAATACTGTATGATCTCACTTATATGTGGAATCTAAAAAAAAAGGGAAGAAAAAAGAAAGAAAGACACAAAACTTGAGCTCACATGTAAAGAAAACAGATTGGTGGTGCCAGAGTTGAGGGGGAGGGGGCAAGTGGCTAAAGGGGGTCAAAAGGTACAAACTTCCAATTATAAAATAAGTCATAAGGATGTAATGTACAGCATGGTGACTATAGTTAATAATACTATATTTCACATTTGAAAGTAGCTAAAAGAGAGCAGATCTTAAAAGTTCTCATCACAAGAAATAAAAATGTGTAATTATGTATGGTGATAGATAACACAATAGACAGATATTACAATATATACAAATATCAAAATATTAGGTTGTACACCTAAAACTAATATAATGTTTTACATCAATTATACCTCAATAAAAATAAAAAATACTAGCTCTTGTTCCCTATTTATTCTAAAAGATCCAACTTACGGGAACTACTGGCTTATGTTTAAAGCAACCTTGCACCACCTCATACTTCTTGAAAAGTTTCACTATTTCAGTTTCAAAGGTGCTTATAAAATCCTTAAGCTTTCTCATGGAAGAAATCTTTCTTATTTTTCTTTTTTTTTTCTCTCCCCACTTCAACTGGGTTCTTTCTCTTTTTTCCTAAGAACTGTTTTTTCTGGCTCAGTAATTTCTATTGATAAAATATTCTAAGCTGCCCCCAACAGGTCTCTGGAAGGCATCTACAAGTGTTTGGGTTTTCTTCCTAACTCAAATCAACATTGCAACACTTAAGACCTTCAGCACAAAATGTACCAACAATTAAAACTTAAGAGAATAAAGGGGACAAAACTCCCTAGCAACTCTAGTTCTATTACTAACCTCAGAGCCTAAATAATTTGTGACTGCCTTTAAAAGAAGTTTGCAAGGTGATACTGTTGTGGCTGCAGTTTTTCTAGTGTGAGTGGAAATGGGCTTAGAAACGTGGCATGGGAAAAAGAATTGGGAGATTAAAGGTTTTTAAACATTAACCCTAGAGTTTGTAACCTCTCTAATATAAGAGATACCTTGGTTTAGATCTCAGACCTCTCAAACCATTAGTGACGGAGTAATCACGTGACTAGGATAATTCAAGGCCACTCCAGCAAGAGAAGCTAAACTAGATAACCTCTTAAGCCCTCAGGATCCTGAGAGTCTAGGAATAAAGAAGTTCCAGCTATGTGAGAACAGGACTGTTAAGTATCGCTAAGGGTGGAGTCAAGATCCTGATCTTTCAGGCACTCTTTCTTTTCTAGACTCTGCTCCTAAGACAGCAAAGGATTTTTCAGAAATTCAGACAAGCAAGACCCCAGAAGAAAAAGACATGGGTATAACTAATCCCTTTTCCCCTTCTGCCTACAACATACTAAATTATCCTTTAAATTATATAATAAAAATCTCCAGAAAACTTTCCCAAATAAACCCAACTTCTTCCTACTTGCTAAGGTTTGTCCTCAAGTGATCTGGTAACTAAGTGTAGCTACAGAGTGTACAGTCATCATTGTACACTTTTAAAATGTAATCTTCTCAAGAAATGAACTAAGTCTCATCCAATATTCAGTAGCAGCAGTAGAATTAGAAGCAAAGCAGAAGAAAGGGAAAGA
>NW_006798559.1:942769-1021293 GCF_000442215.2 Lipotes vexillifer | reverse complement strand
AAAGAGAAGAAAACTAACTTCGGCTGAGTGTCTGTTACATTCCAGGTGCTTTATATAAATTGTTTCACTTATTCTGCATGGTGAACCCAGATCACCCTGTATTTCCTCATTTCTAGGATGCACATTTGTTTCATTTTTTAAAACATTTCTTAAATCTGGATGCAACTGATAAGCAATGGTGTGTCACAATTTTAATCAGCAATCATTTCCCACTTTTAGTGGTAGACCAAACAGCAGTGCATCTTACAAGTGATGGTGTCTCAGATTCATTAAAATATGGTAATGTTGGGCTTCCCTGGTGGCGCAGTGGTTGAGAGTCCCCCTGCTGATGCAGGGGACACGGGTTCATGCCCCGGTCCGGGAAGATCCCACATGCCGTGGGGCGGCTGGGCCCGTGAGCCATGGCCGCTGAACCTGCGCGTCTGGAGCCTGTGCTCCGCAACGGGAGAGGCCACAACAGTGAGAGGCCCGCGTACCGAAAAAAAAAAAATATATATATATATATGGTAATGTTTTCAAGGTACGTGAAACAGAAATTGAGAAACAGATTTAGAAACATCCCCCAGAGTTATTACATAGACTGTACAGGACTAGCCAGACTTCAAACCCTGATGTGGCCGGTTCCAAAGTCTTTTCCTACACAACCTACCTAACAAACACAGAGACTTTGAACACAGCAAGAATTTTCAGCAGTCAGCGTTACTAGCAACCTTGGGTGTTAAGTTTTCAGGAACTGAAGAATTCACACGGCCTGATGGAGACATTACAAATAAGTTGGTTAAGGTCCCAGCCAACCCTAATCTTCTAGGAGTTTTCTGGACTGTGCACCCTTCTGGAGATTCACCCTACAGTCTATGGAAAGGACAATTAAAAGTGTACGACCGTCCTGTACAAAGCTCAGCCTCATCCTCCAATTTCCTACTGATATCCTCCCCGTACCTCTCAACCCACTCACCCTCCCAGCTTAGTTCATCCTGGATCACCTCACCTCTCACGCCCCAAAAGAGCCTGTCTAGATGCCGCCCCCATCCCGCCGCCACTCATCACCGCGGGATCAAAGGTGTGCCCCCGGATCTGCAGGACTCCCAGACCCGAATCCTGGTTCAGCCGCTCAACGTCCCTGCCCGCCAGCTGCCTAAGCCAGGCCCCCGCCCCACATATCCAGCAAAGCTCCCTCCATCCCAGAGGGTCCCCGACTTGGGACCCCCGCCGAGGTCCGGCCCCGGAGGGCCCAGCAGCGTCCTAGACTAGGACGCCGGGCCCGGGGGGCCGGGAACTCGCGGAGGCTTGGAGGAGAGAGCCCCGGCCGGACTCACGGAGGAAAGCGCGGGACAGAAGGCGGGCGGCGGCGAGGCCGCTGCTGCCAGAAGTCATGGTCGCAACAGCAGGGTCAGCGGCTAGGGCTGCGGTCATCCACCAATGACACTCCCAGGCCCCCTGGAAACCCGACCGGAGCCGAGGCGGGAGGAGGAAATGGGTAGCCAGAGCGTTCGCCGTAATGAATGTCCCTCCGCAGAGATGTCTTCACCCAACACTGGGTCTCGCAGGTGGAGGAGAAAAAGGGCATCTTAACGAAGAAGCAGACAATAGCTCGTCTCTTCCCTGGAAACGTGGGTTTGATTCAACATTAATAACAACGGCAGCTCAAGGGAAACCCCACTGAGGCCGGCCGGCGCGGGGTATTGTGGGAAATGTAGTTCGATGGCCTCAACTTGTTAGTAGTTTAAACGGGGGCCTGCGGGAACGGAATAGAAGGAGGAAAGGGAGAGTCAAACCCAGGGGATGCGGTGTCAAAAGGAATGAGGAAACAGTGAGGCGAGGTGCAAAGAGCAATGCAGAACTTTCCAAGGCCCTTCCAAAGCCAGGGTGCCGACCTTCCTTCATTTCCCCGTCTACCATATAGAGAGGATCATACTCCTCACCCCCTACCCTTGCGAGGACCGGGAAGAATTACCAAAGGGAACAGTGACTCTGAACTCGCGCAGTGAAGATAAGGATGTGAAGAGAAAGACCAAAAGCTACTTTCCTGGCACCTAACTTCTTGGAATATGGATCTTTTGGTTAAGCAAGCTATCATGCAGCCTTCGGCTAGCACTGAGTGAGTGCCTCTTCCCTGGAGATCCTGGAGGACTGAAGTTATAGGTCAAACGTGACCGCTCCTTGTTTGAACAAAGCGTTCACTCCTCTCTAAGAGCTTTAGAAGGAACCTCCAAGAGTTCTAGAGGCAAAGGGTTAACTAGAGATAAAGTAATCCAACTCCCTGCCTCCAACCATGCTTCTGAGAGTCCTCATCATTATAATCAATGAAGTTATGATTCTAACTCACTTTAGTCATGATAATTTACACGGAGATACGTGGTGTAGGAGGGGGATTACCCAGGGAGATTGCCCAGTATTTCCTCTATGACCCAGATATTGCCATCCCTGCTTGGACTTGACTGCGCACAAAATCCCTCCCTCATCTAAGGGATCATGTCCTTGCTATCATTTAAATGCTCTCAGTGGTTTCCAGATAGGTCCAGTATGAAGAATTATTTTAAATAACAACGTTCTTCTGAGCTTTCACATGATAATAGTTATATTTTTTATTTCATTTCATTGATTAAATGCATGATGACAAAAAATATATAATTTTGGCATGATTTTAATGAATTTTTACTCCGCAAGGACCAGGATTTTAGTTTGTTTTGTACACTGACGGTATCATCAGCACCTAGAACAATGCCTGGTACAAAGAGAGAATTCAGTATTTATTGAATTGAACTGAATTGACATATAAAAGAAATACCATATACATTATGTATAAAATCTACACACAATGTTTGATGGGCCTAAGGATATTTCAGTCCCTTGTAATAACTACACCTCCACCCCAATTCCATAGCTCATTGGTCAGAGGCTATTGCACTAGACACTAACTATACCATTTATCTTTATATACAGATTGATTCTGTAGTCAGACAGGCCTGGATTCAAATTCCAGCTCTGCCACTGGCTATGTGACCTCTGGGTCTCAGGTTTTCTCCCTGAGATGGGGATGAAACTCTAACTCATAATAGGGTTATGACCAGTTAATGCATTAATATGTAAAGTTTTTAGTACCTTGTAAGCCTTCAATAAATACTAGCTATTAAAGATAAGAACTTTCTTCTTCACATGACAGGATGATATTTTGAAGTTTTACTGATGTCAGTAACCAGATGTGGAATAGGATATTTCCATTTGGCAACAAGCCATAATTACCTCCACATCCTATGGAAAGGAGCCTAGAAGCTACCTCTCTCCAGATTTCCTTAAGAGGTGCCCAGACTTCACTTTGGATTCTCACTCTCACTCCCTGGCACCTCTAAGAAAAAGACTGGAATTCATTGAATAAGAGACTTCTTTTATTTTTTTAACATCTTTATTGGAGTATAATTGCTTTACAATGGTGTCTTAGTTTCTGCTTTATAACAAAATGACTCAGCTATACATATACATATATCCCCATATCTCCTCTCTCTTGCATCTCCCTCCCACCCTCCCTATCCCACCCCTCTAGGTGGTCACAAAGCACCGAGCTGATCTCCCTGTGCTATGCAGCTGCTATCTATTTTACGTTTGGTACTGTATATATGTCCATGCCATGCTCTCACTTTCTCCCAGCTAACACTTCCCCCTCCCAATATCCTCAAGTCCATTCTCTAGTAGGTCTGCATCTTTACTCCCCTCTTGCCCCTAGGTTCTTCTGACATTTTTTTTTCTTTTTTTTTTTTATTTTAGATTCCATATGCATGTGTTAGCATACGGTATTTGTTTTTCCCTTTCTGACTTACTTCACTCTGTATGACAATCTCTAGGTCCATCCACCTCACTACAAATAACTCAGTTTTGTTCCTTTTTATGGCTGAGTAATATTCCATTGTATATATGTGCCACATCTTCTTTATCCATTCATCTGTTGATGGACACTTAGGTTGCTTCCATGTCTTGGCTATTGTAAATAGAGCTGCAATGAACATTTTGGTACATGACTCTTTTTGAATTATGGTTTTCTCAGGGTATATGCCCAGTAGTGGGATTGCTGGGTCATATGGTAGTTCTATTTTTAGTTTTTTAAGGAACCTCCATACTGTTCTCCATAGTGGCTGTATCAATTTACATTCCCACCAACAGTGCAAGAGGGTTCCCTTTTCTCCACACCCTCTCCAGCATTTATTGTTTGTAGATTTTTTGATGATGGCCATTCTAACTAGTGTGAAATGATATCTCATTGTAGTTTTGATTTGCATTTCTCTAATGATTAATGATGTTGAGCATTCTTTCATGTGTTTGTTGGCAATCTGTATATCTTCCTTGGAGAAATGTGTATTTAGGTCTTCTGCCCATTTTTGGATTGGGTTGTTTGTTTTTGTGATATTGAGCTGCATGAGTTGCTTGTATGTTTTGGAGATTAATCCTTTGTTATTTGCTTCATTTGCCAATATTTTCTCCCATTCTGAGTGTTGTCTTTTCGTCTTGTTTATGGTTTCCTTTGCTGTGCAAAAGCTTTTATGTTTCATTTGGTCCCATTTGTTTATTTTTGTTTTTATTTCCGTTTCTCCAGGAGGTGGGTCAAAAAAGATCTTGCTGTGATTTATGTCATACAGTGTTCTGCCTATGTTTTCCTCTAAGAGTTTGATGGTGTCTGACCTTATATTTAGGTCTTTAAACCATTTTGAGTTTATTTTTGTGTATGGTGTTAGGGAGTGTTCTAATTTTATTCTTTTACATGTAGCTGTCCAGTTTTCCCAGCACCACTTATTGAAGAGGCTGTCTTTTCTCCACTGTATATTCTTGCCTCCTTTATCAAAGATAAGGTGACCATATGTGTGTGGGTTTATCTCTGGGCTTTCTATCCTGTTCCATTGATCTATATTTCTGTTTTTGTGCCAGTACCATACTGTCTTGATTACTGTAGCTTTGTAGTATAGTCCGAAGTCAGGGAGCCTGATTCCTCCAGCTCCACTTTTCTTTCTCAAGATTGCTTTGGCTATTTGGGGTCTTTTGTGTTTCCATACAAATTGTGAAATTTTTTGTTCTAGTTCTGTGAAAAATTCCAGTGGTAGTTTGATAGGGATTGCATTGAATCTGTAGATTGCTTTGGGTAGTAGAGTCATTTTCACAATGTTGATTCTTCCAGTCCAAGAACATGGTATATCTCTCCATCTGTTTGTGTCATCTTTAATTTCTTTCATCAGTGTCTTATAATTTTCCATATAGAGGTCTTTTGTCTCCTTAGGTAGGTTTATTCCTAGATATTTTAATCTTTTTGTTGCAATGGTAAATGGGAGTGTTTTCTTAATTTCACTTTCAGATTTTTCATCATTAGTGTATAGGAATGCAAGAGATTTCTGTGCATGAATTTTGTATCCTGCTACTTTACCAAATTCATTGATTAGCTCTAGTAGTTTTCTGGTAGCATCTTTAGGATTCTCTATGTATAGTATCATGTCATCTGCAAACAGTGACTGCTTTACTTCTTTTTTTCCTATTGGATTCCTTTTATTTCTTTTTCTTCTCTGATTGCTGTGGCTAGGACTTCCAAAACTATGCTGAATAATAATGGCGACAGTGGACACCCTTGTCTTGTTCCTGATCTTAGAGGAAATGCTTTCAATTTTTCCCCATTGAGAATGATGTTTGCTGTGGGTTTGTCATATATGGCCAAATGTTGTATATATTGAGGTGGTTCCCTCTATGCCCACTTCTGGAGAGTTTTTATCATAAATGGGTGTTAAATTTTGTCAAAAGCTTTTTCTGCATCTTTTGAGATCATCATGTGCTTTTTATTCTTCAGTCTGTTGATATGGTGTATCACGTTGATTGATTTGTGTATATTGAAGAATCCTTGCATTCCTGGGATAAACCCCACTTGATCATAGTGTATGATCAGTTTTAATGTGCTGTTGGATTCTTTTTGCTAGTATTTTGTTGAGGATTTTTGAATCTATGTTCATCAGTGATATTGGCCTGTAGTTTTCTTTCTTTGTGACACCTTTGTCTGGTTTTGGTATCACAGTGATGGTGGCCTCATAGAATGAGTTTGGGAGTGTTCCTCCTTCTGCTATATTTTGGAAGAGTTTGAGAAGGACAGGTGTTAGCTCTTCTGTAAATGTTTGTTAGAATTTGCCTGTGAAGCCATCTGTTCCTGGGCTTTTGTTTGTTGGAAGATTTTTAATCACAGTTTCAATTTCAGTATTTGTGATTGGTCTGTTCATATTTTCTATTTCTTCCTGGTCCAGTCTTGGAAGGTTGTGCTTTTCTAAGAATTTGTCCATTTCTTCCGGGTTGTCCATTTTAGTGGCATGTAGTTCCTCGTAGTAATCTTTCATGATCCTTTGTATTTCTGCTGTGTCCGTTGTTACTTCTCCTTTTTCATTTCTAATTCTATTGATTTGAGTCTTATCCCTTTTTTTCTTGATAATTCTGGCTAACAGTTTATCAATTTTGTTTATCTTCTCAAAGAACCAGCTTTTAGTTTTATTGATCTTTGCTATCATTGCCTTCATTTCTTTTTCATTTATTTCTGATCTGATCTTTATGATTTCTTTCCTTCTGCTAACTTTGGTGTTTTTTTGTTCTTCTTTCTCTAATTGCTTTAGGTGTAAGGTTAGGTTGTTTATTTGAGATGTTTCTTGTTCTTTAAGGTAGGATTGTATAGCTATAAACTTCCCTCTTAGAACAGCTTTTGCTGCATCCCATAGGTTTTGGGTCATTGTGTGTTCATTGTCATTTGTTTCTAGGTATTTTTTGATTTCCTCTTTGATTTCTTCAGTGATCTCTTGGTTATTAAGTAGTGTGTTGTTTAGCCTCTATGTGTTTGTATTGATTTTTTCCTGTAATTGATATCTAGTCTCATAGTGTTGTGGTCGGAAAAGATACTTCATACGATTTCAATTTTCTTAAGTTTATCAAGTCTTGATTTGTGACCCAAGATATGATCTATCCTGGAGAATGTTCCATGAGCACTTGAGAAGAATGTGTATTCTCTTGTTTTTGCATGGAATGTCCTATAAATATCAATTAAGTCCATCTTGTTTAATGTATCATTTAAAGCTTATGTTTCCTTATTTATTTTCATTTTGAATGATCTGTCCATTGGTGAAAGTGTGGTGTTAAAGTCCCCTACTATGATTGTGTTACTGTCGATTTTTCCTTTTATGGCTGTTAGTGTTTGCCTTATGTATTGAGGTGCTCCTATGTTGGGTGCATAAATATTTACAATTGTTATATCTTCTTCTTGGATTGATCTCTTGATCATTATGTAGTGTCCTTCTTTGTCTCTTGTAATAGGCTTTGTTTTGACGTCTATTTTGTCTGATATGAGAATTGCTACCCCAGCTTTCTTTTGATTTCCATTTGCATGGAATATGTTTTTCCATCCCCTCACTGTCAGTCTTTATGTGTCCCTTGGTCTGTAGTGGGTCTCTTGTAGACAACATATATACAGGTCTTGTTTTTTTAATCCATTCAGGCAGTCTATGTCTTTTTGTTGGAGCATTTAATCCACTTACATTTAAGGTAATTATCGAAAGGGAGTTCTTCTGAGTCATGAGTTGTCAGTTTAATATTCTTTTTTCCCACTTCCAGGCAAGTTGGTGGGAAAGGGCTCCTAACAACCACAACAGCAAAAAATAACAGACATTAAATCCCAGGCTAGCTCCTTGAAGAAATTTATGAGCCCACCATAGTGCCCTAGAGAAGATCTGGTCAAAGAATTCTCAAAAAACTTGAATTTGGATGGCAAACCTAACCCAGAGATTATTGTCTGCTTCCTGCCTGGAAAACTCTAGGCAGGAAGCTGGTGGAGCAGCCTTCATTGACAGGCAGGGAAGTATTTGGTGTGGCAAGGTGTGTAATATTCCCGTGGCTGAAATTGATGCTAGGAAAGAAAGCTGAGCTTCCTGCTAAGAGGATCATCTGCTGGGACAAGGAACTCTAAGATAAAAGACCATGGAAGACCCTCACCACCTGGAGCAGGAGGGCACAGAGGGGGTTACAAGAGATCAGCCAAAGAGCACACAACTCACGTCAGGATACTATGCAGATGGAGTTCCCTAGTCAGGGAAGGAGTAGAGGAGCTACTGAAAAATCCACAAAGAGCCAGAAACCTAGAGCATGCGGACCCTCAGGATAGAACCACAAATAGCACCATCAAAGAGATTTTATCCAAACATCACCCCACCCCTGCAGGCCAAGAGCAGGGGAGTAAAGGGGAGGAGGAGTAAAAAGAGAATAAAAGAGACCTTACTCCTTTTAGCTGCAGATTGGGGAGCCATAGATCATGCCAGACCTGTAAGGGGGGAAGGAGCTTTGAATTAGGTATACTATTGAAGTTTAAAATTGGATTGAATGGGACCTATCATTATTCATTTTTAAAATAGGTTATTTATCCCCATGGATCAAAATTCAAAAGGTACAAAAATTTATATAGTGATAAATCTTCCTTCCACTTGTCTCCCCACCACCCAGTTCTTATAGCCTCACATGGCAGTAAGAGGATGAGAGAGCTCTCTGGAGTCCCCTCTATGAGGGCACTAATCCCATTCATGAGAGTATCATCCTTGTAACCTAATCACTTCCCAAAGGCCCCCACCTCCTAATTCCATCACACTGGAGTTTAAGGTTTCAACATATGAATTCTGGGGAGACACAAACATTCAAAACATTGCATCTAGTCCCAATTCTGCCAACTTCTTTCTGGAAAGAAAACTACCCTCTAAAGGGAAAAATGACTGCTTTATCTCTAGTGATAAATGTACACTTAGAACTGTATTGTAGCCAAGAGAAGATAGTGCCTCTGGGGCTGATGAGCCAGCCTAAACCCTCAGGTCCCATTGTAAGTATCATTAATCCTTTCATAAAACAATGTTGAGAATAGGGAGCTTGTATCCCTGGTCTTGTTTATGGGAGACACAAATCAGAAACCCTGAGCCTCAGAGAAAGCTTCAGCTTTTGGAAAATGGGAGAAGGGCTGGGGATTATTTTTCTCTCAAGTACAGCTTCAAAAAGGGACATAATCACACAGAACAATTTTAAGAAAGAACCAGCTAACATCACTGGCTAATGTGAGCAGAGGCAGGCTCTTTCCCCTCTCTCCTTGCAGGGACTGGTACAGCTAGCTCAGCTGCCTTTGCCTAAGAATGAGGACAAAGAACTTTCTGACATGCACTTACAGGACCCTCCTCAAAGCCTGTTATAGTTCTTTGAAGGGTTATAGCACCTCTGAAGGGGAGGTTTCATCTGCATTGTACACTTACAGAAATGTCAAGAGCTTTGACCTCTTCTTTAGAAGAAATGGTTTCCAAATATAATTTCTTTTCCCCGTACTTGAGCCCTGTTGCAAATTTGGTCCCCTAGGAAGGAGACTCTGAATACCCTGTGCAAGAGTACCCTGGGGACCAGGTCTTATGGAAGGGGAGAGAAGAGAGAAAGACTGGGCAGAGAGGGAGAGGTCCAGCTGCAGTGCAGGCCCAATGCCAGTCTTGGCCAGTGCACTTCAGAACTGCCCTGAACCGGGCAAGATGGTCAGGCCTCTATACCCACCACATGTGTCATCACCACATGTGAGCAGCCCTGGGAGGGGCATGATCATGGATCCAGGAAATTCTCAAAAGGGCGGTGGTGGCCGGGGAGACAGCTGAAGTCTCTCTACCGACAGCACTCCCAGTAGGAGGGGGTCAGCATGTCCTCCAGTGAAGGGGCATCTGGGTGGCCCATTACGGTATCGACCAGATGTCCCTTCCAGGAGAAAGCCCGGTGAAAAAGCAAGGATCCTCAGCAAAACCATAGACAGCTTGGCTTGGTTTGGGTGTCACTCCTTTGCCCACTCTGTGACCATCTCCTGCTGAGGAGGGACTCCTTTCCTTTTCCCAAGATAACCAGCACTCTCCTGTACTATCCGCTGAAGAGGGACTCCTTTCCTTTTCCCAAGATAACCAGCACTCTCCTGTACTATCCAGCACTGGGCCAGCCATTCCATCACAAGGTTTCTCATCGCCTTGAGAAGTGGAGCAATGCTGTCGCCTAGGGATTAGATACTCTAGGACTATGGCCTAGTTTGATAGTCCCTCCCAAATTATACATTCACATTTTAACAAAGATCGCCAATGTCTTCACACAAATGAATGATTCATGTTGAGAATTTCTGGAATTATAGCTGGGAAAACTGTTTTCTCACAACTCTCTGATTCTTCTAGGATGACTTTCTGTCTTCATCAAGAAAATATCTTTAAAAGTTTTCTCTCTTTCTCTTTCTCCATATGTATGTGTATGTGTGTATGCATATATATGTGTATATATATATATATATATATATGTGTGTGTGTGTGTGTATGTGTTTATGTCTGTACATGTGTGTCTGTGTTTACTTTCTTATTTATTTATTTTTTTTGTAGTAGATGAAAATCCAAGACACAAGGAAAGAGCAAGTTTCCTTGAGAATCTAGGATATAGCTCAAGACGTAACATTGTGTCCTACTTTGCAGCCTAGTGGAGGGGCAAGAAGAGCCTGCAAGAATTAGTACCAAAAGGAGAGAAAAGTAAGGCCCCGAGGCCTTGCAGAGGAAAGAAGAGAGTTCTTGGGAAGCTGGTTATAACCTGAGAAAGGACCCCAGCCTGGGGGAGAATGACCCATATTCTTGGAAGACAAAGGATTCCACAGAAAATGACTCCAAAGGCTACTAGGTCATGGAGGCTCTGGCTCAGGCTCATCACTCATAGGTATGCAGCATTTTCATAGCCCAGGGCTCTGAAAATGGCCTTTTCACTGAGGCTTTATATATTTGTGAAATAAATGAGAGTGTTGGGCTTTGAAGAATGATATCACCTGACAGAGGTTGAAAGGCTCTGCGTGGACCCAAGAGGATGAACACCCTTCCAATTCCATTCTGGAACATTGTCTAACATGCCCACCAGATTGTTACTTCATTCTCTAGGAGGATCAACCTATATTTAGCTTTGCTTCATGTTTCATACAAAGGTAATATACTTGTTCATTATATTACATTTTACAGATAATTTCTACTTTTGGATTTATTCTTTTCACTATCTTCCAAATACCTTCCAAGGTTAATACATTACTTTTCTAACCAGAAAGAATAATCAATAGTTTGGGTTTTTATGGATGAAATGATGTGATTAGGACCCAGACTCTGTGACGCTCTATGTTAGCTTATAGATTTTTGTCTGGCATAGATGCAAATTGTTTCTATCCAGCAGAAAAAGTAACTCCAAAGTTTTAAACCCCCTCCCCCTCAAGTTTTATTGCCCTGCTGGATAATTCCCAGTTTTATAAGTCACTTGGAAATATCTGTGCCTCAGTTTCTTCACTTATAAGTAGGGTTGTCGTGTGGATGAAATGAGATATTACATGTAAAACACTAAGAAAAGAGAACAGTAGATAGTAAACACTCAGTAAATGTTGCCCATTATTATCACAGGCTCATTTAACTGAAAAATCCAGGGCATATCTTTCAGGCATAACTCAAGTAAGTCATGAGGACTTGTCTCACTCCAAACTTACCTCCTCACATCTCCAATAAAATCCTTCACTGAGAGAATGCTTCTGTCTTGGTTCCTCTAGCAGGCGCATTGGGACTAACTGATTGGAAAGACTTGCATGCACTTGTAAGTGCAGGTGTCAGTGGGGTGGGCAGAGGTGGGCAGCAGGCATCCCTGGAAGAGGCAAAGCCACAGAAGTGACTCTGTGCCCTGGAATCTGTGTCCTGCTGTCATGGCTCAAGGCCCTAAAGTCATGCACCAGCCCCAATATCCCTGCTTATGCCTACTTTGTAATTTTAGCCTGTGACTTTCAAATGCTTAACTAGTAACAATTAACATGGTATCTTTCCTTAAAAATGATTCCCTATGAATTTAGTCCTAAGAGACACAGGACGAAATGGTAAATAGGAAAGAGACAATATGTAAATTGAAAAACAAATGAAAATATCCTCTGCTTGTCCACCCAGTGCTGGTGAAAGGGACACAGCTCACAAATATATGGAACAGAATATACATGGACATCACCATCAGAAAACCCATGTTACCAAACAGGGTTCTTGGCCTCCTTAATCAATAGAAATTTATCAGAGGCCAGACCAGAAATTCAGGCAAGTCTTTATTGGGGCCCCTACTGCAGCAGAGGGTAGTGAGAACAAATAACATGTTCTCTTGCTTTCTGGCTCACTGAGGAAGGGGGAGCTGGTTGCTTATATGGGTGAGGGTAGGGGCGGGTCCAGGGGTCAGGCCGGAGGGGTGGCTTAGGTGATTTGCCCACCCCTTTGATGGTGTTGTGTGCAGGGGGCATGCACAGTACCCTGCTTTCTCTCCTAGCTCTTCAGAAGTGTCAGTTGGGGATTTTTTTGGTCTTTTTGTATCTTATTGTCCATATTTGCCCCAACTGCATATGCACACAGTTATTTTTAGTCCCTTATAGTTTCTTTGTATTTTGTTGCTTGCGGATACATTTGTCCAGGTGCAAACACTGTAGCAAAGGGTCCCAGGTCCCAGGTCCCAGACTGTCTCACCTGGAGCTCAGATCTCTGTCCCAGCTGTTTTCAAAGGATCCCAGGTGATTTCCTGTGCTGTGACATAGGTGGCAATTTCTTTTCCTAAAGAAGAGGGAACCTCCCTCCAACACACAGACATATACACCTTCACAAATTTAACCTCCAGAGAGTATCCCTCTTGTATGGCTTTCACGAACCATATACTTTTTATAACTATATATAAAATATGGATCATAACACCTACCTCACAGAGTTACTATAAGGAATAGAAAGAACAACGCACACAAAAAGTACATTGCACACTTCCTGGCACGTGGAAGTTCCTTGGTCAATGTTAGTTCACCTATTGGTATTGGAACTAACATTTAAGGAATGCCTCCAGGTAAAATAGATGGCCAAAAGTTTTGGATCTTCCTGAAAGTGAAATAGAACCAGACAGGCACTTAAAGTATCAAGCTACTCAAGGACATCACCTCAAGTGAGGAGCTGAGAGCACGTTGTTTTCCCAGACCTGTAAACCAACCTAGGCTCTGTCAAGCCCAGCACTCACCATCTCACTCATGAGAGGCAGCAACCGCAGATTCACAGCTCTGTTTTCACCACCACCACTGTTCAGGAGATAGCTCCTTGGGGCAGACTTGAACCTCACTTATCAGGTCCTGGCAGACGTGGCTCTGAATGACACTCCAGGTTTTGCAATGTTTGTTCTCATTGTCAGAGGCAATCATAATGTTCTGAGCACAATTTCTGTAGAGGGGGCCTGGGAGACTTTCCAAGCTTCCCTGGCTTGCTTTCCTGCCAGCAGGACTCAGGCCCCCAGAAGGAGGCATTTAAAAATCCAGGTGTCACACAAGTGGGAGATGGCAGTGAGGGCAGCACGTTTTATTTAACTCCAGGTTTTTCTTGCATTTTATTTTACTCCGATAATTAATCCCCAAACTGGGGAAGCAAAACCCCTCTGTCATCAAAACCAATATACTAACGAGATAAAAGAAAAATGACACGCCCTAGGTCATATATTTAGAATGAAACAGATCAAAGATTATCACGCACATCCCTTAACACCTAGGCTCAGCGCTGAGTCAGAGCAACAGTTGGAGCCAGTGGGAACCACTGCAGCATTGGCTCAGTGTTGCTTCTGTAGGATCTAAGCAATCAGAACCTCCCAAGGGAAGCATCTCAGGAATTTGTATTTTTAAAAAGCTCCGCAGCTGATCCTCAAGTAGCCCTGGCATTTGGCCACTCCCTGCTTTTGGCCAGTAGTACTTAGGAGTTCACAATTGCTTATCCTCTGAATGCCTGCTACATACATGCCAGCCCTGCCAGCAGGTATTGACAGAATAACAGAATGTTGCAAAGAGACAGTGTTTCACACTATTTACCAATTGGGAAACAATTAGAAATGAGCTCAGTCATGTTGGGTGGTTCTCTCTGTTTTTATCCGCCCCCTCCACCCTGCCCCCCAGGTTGAGAATATACAATCACCTAGCATAACCATGAGAAGATGAGAAAGAAAACAAAGTTTTTAGTTTTTGTTTTTGTTTTTTAAGAATGATAGATTTATAGGAAATGCAATGATCATTCAGGAGGTGGAGGATGCCTTGTTATATTGACTGATGGTGAAAGTTCTGCTTCCCATTTGGCCAACTCTGACACCACCCAGGAAGAAAGGAGGAAGGGTGCATCATTACTGCTGGGTGGGGGTGGAAGTTCAGCATCCCACGTGGCCTCCACTGATACCCTTGAGGGAGGGCTTTATTATTAATGAGTAGGGATGGAAGTGCCAACTCCCCACAGGTCTTCTTTGAGGATAGGGGGCACCTTGAGCAAGGATGGAAGTTTAGGCTACCCACTTGACCTTTGTTGACAGGCGTGGGGCTGGGGTCATGTTTTTTCCGTGGTGTTTGACTGGAGTAGGGTGGTGTCTTAGTCCATTCAGGCTGCTATAAAAGAATACCATAGACAGCGTGGCTTATAAACAAGAGAAATTTACTTCTCACAGTTTTGGAGGCTGGGAAGTCCGAGATCAAGGCACTAGCAGATTCAGTATTTGATGAGGGGTCACTTCCTGGTTCATGGACTCATGTGTCTTCATGTTCAAAAATGCTCCATCACCATAGGATAAATGCTTGTGAGATACTAAGTTTTAAAAAAGAGGTTAAAACTGTGACTTTATACAATGATATTAACTTTGTGAGATAAGGTAGAAAACATTTTATTTTAAGGGCTACTAATACTTACCTCTGAAGTCTTCTGTGATATTAGTTTATCCTACACACATCCTTACATTACTTCTTTCTCAAACATAGTTTAACATTTTCCACCATTTTGTACGTCTGCTTTAATCATAAAATATAAGGATCCCAATGCCTTGAGGGGCCACCAGTGGCAAATAAGACTTAAATGGTGCCCAAGTAAATTCGAAGTTCAGGGAAAATACAAAAAGCCCATCCCCATCATCAACTCCTGAGTCTGTCTGCCCCTTTCCAGCTTCACTCACCCTTCAGCCCGCAGACTGCCTGCCAATCTGTGCCATCCTCCATCCACCTCAAGCTGCCTGCTGTTTATTCTGACTTGCTGCCACCTGGATATAGCTGGGGGAGGGGTGGGAGAGCAAATGGACACTGTGATTGCCCAACGCCCTAATCTGCTTTTCCACCTGGGGCTGGAAAAAGTCAGGAAACTGCCTCCAAAGGGAGATGCCTAGAGCTTGATAAGGAGCTGAATTATCTTGTCTGCTGGTTAATAGCTAACTGGCCTGCCTCCTTTATTACCCGTACAGACTCAGCTATCTTCCAGGTTTGCATGACTGTTTGCCTTTCCCATGTCAAGAAAGGAGGAGTTTCCTTTCACTGCAAAGGCAGTAGAAGAACAAAACATTGAACAGACAGGAGACAAAGATACTAAAGGAAACATGCTCTACAAAACTATCTGCAGTGTTCCCTGGACCCAGTGGTTAAGAAGGAATTTAATGATTAGAACCAATGAATCACTTGTTCACACTCAACAAATATTGATTCAGGATCACCTGTGGGTCTGGACCAGCCCATGATGGTGAGCGAACGAGGCTTCCTGATACTGAGAGGCCTCCGACTGGGGGCACCAGAAAACAGCCAGGCCACAGGTCTGACGTTTAGCGTCACCCAGGTATTTACTTCTCTTTATTACTTGATCACCATGGACAGAAGTGGTGGATATGGTCTGGAAGTCAGGAGACCCGGGATTTTGGTCCTGGTACTGATTAAGACTTTTAAAGGTACAGCTACTTTATGTATTAAATTTCCCCATCTCTCAAATGGCAACATGCGTTTCTGCCCCTCCTATTGTCCAGAACTATTTTGAGGATCAAATGTGGACAATAATAGAAGGTGCTCTGTAAATGTAGGTTATGATCATATTATCCGAATGCCTCAAATTCCGGCACCCATATTATAAGTGGCCAGGGCTGGGCTGGAAAATGAATGAATGAAAACCCAGCTTATCCCTGACAGCTTGAGAAACTGCAGTGTTGTTCAGTGCCCCATAGCCACACAGCGTCTGGCTCAGATTGTATCCCTGGATGACAAAAAGTAATTCCTGCAACACCAATGAGACGTCGCCTCTAATCTTTAAATGAAGGAGAGAGAACCAAAGTTTATTTCCTGCATTACAGCCATAGACAACATAGGAAAGATTTGTTGCTAAATCCCAAGGTCTTGCCGACACTCAGCAAATGATGGTAATGATGCTGGGTATGGATTAGAGGCCTTCAGGGTCTGCCCTTGATGAATTCCTGCTAGACTTTCACAAACGTGATTTGGGTCCCATTGAAAGAAGCAGCCAGAGGGCAAGGACTGGACCCCTTTCGCAGGTCAGCAAGGGAACAAAGTCAGCACTGCCAGCCTGTTGCTGAGTTGCTGCCAACACTCTTTGGACCTGGTACCCAGTCCCTGTCTATAAGGAAAGCTGTAAAGAGAGGAAAGTACATCTCTGGAGACAGACATCCTACTCTAGGACATCATGACCCCGTGGGATATTTGTATGGGTCAAAGCTGTCTTTTTACAGGGTTCTGTCTCTTGTGTTCTATGTTAATTGACATACTCTAAAGACACCAGCCCACTTTTATACTCAGATTCGGGAATATAAATTGGGTACTTCGTTCTTAGACATGAAAAGAAAATTGTCCTAAGAAAATAATTCAGATGATTACAATTAGTTATTTGAATAGTTCTTAAAAGCTTAGTCTGCCTTCCCCAACTAGTCATAGGACAGGAGCTACTTTTTATATTTACATGGTTGACTCTTGAACTACATGGTCAGAAGTCTAACAGCAAGGTGTTGGTACAGCTGCATCCCTACTAGAGGCTCTAGAAAAGAATCATTTTCTTTTCCAACTTCTAGAGGCCGCCCACATTCCTGGGCTCATGGACCCTTCCCTCATCTTCAAAGTGCATCACTCCAACCTCTGCCTCCTTCATCTCACTTCTTCTTCTTTAATTCTCCTGCCTCCCTCTTATAAGGATGCTTACGATTACATCGGGCCCATCTGGATAATCCAGGATAATCTCCCCCCATCTCAAGATCCTTAATCATATCTGTGAAATCCATTTAGATGTGTAAAAAGCTGCCAAACTATTTTTCAAAGTGACTGTACCTTTTTGGAGTCCCATCAGCAATGCGTGAGAATTCCAGTTTCAGATGTATTTTTAACATCGTAACCTGCTTACTTTGGTTCCTGTGCCGGGCATACTTTCCCACACAGCATATTTTTGCCTATCCCTCTTGGTCAATAGAGCCTTAATTTGTGGGGGGGTGGGGGGTGGTAGGCATATGTGTCTAGCCTTAGGTAATGGATCATGATTGTTCCTAGTCATTTATGACAATCCTGTTCCCTACCTTTTCAGCCTTCCTTTCAGCTAGATGTAACCTTTGGACCCTATTCTGGCCAATGAGATATAAGGAGAAATCTAATCTGTTGTAGAGGCTTCTGGGAGAGCTTTTGCTTTTCTGCTATAAAGAGGCAAATATATCCTTCGACCTTATTCCCTTATTTCTCACCTGAATGACATGATGGCTGGGACAGCAACAGCCCTATTGCCATCATAATGAAAAGGCCAAGAGAATCATAAAAACACCAACAACCCTGTTTAATTAAGCCACTGTTAATCGGGTGCTCTGTTACTTGCTATCGAACACAATCCTAATGAATACAGCCTTTTTCCTCCCTACTGCATGGAAGGCTACTGCTGTTAGTTAATGCACAGGATTTTTCTTTTTTTTCTTCATCTTTCCTTTATGCCCAGATATTTGTATTTCAGACATATTCGTCTAGATTTTATTTTGGGGAGGATGCCATTGTGAGAGGTCAAGAAAAGTTAATGTGTGTTGGGTCTGCTGAAAGCACCCAATGCTCATTGAAATCTCATGTATTTTTACCTCCATGAGTTGGGCAATCCCTATTTTAAACAGGGGAAAAAGCTGACTTAAAAACTTTCTGGATATAGAGTATGGATTAAAAAGGCAGACATGTAAAAGAGGCAATGTCTTTCATGAGGCATACCAGGACAAGCTGATTTCAAATGACAAAAATCCGTTCAAACTTATGCCTTTTTGAAAAAGTGTTGGCATTTATTGGCTCACACAACCAAACTTTGGAAAACGCAAATAGCTTTAGAGGTAATGGATCTTGGCATGAAAAGCTATGGGGACTCTAGACTGAGTCCATTTCCCATTAATGCATCTCTATGTGGCCAACTGTGGTCTTCCCTTTACAGAAGAGAACAGGTCTTCCAGGAGCTCCAGACACATTCCAAAACCACCATGACTAGTGAGGAAGAGAGGATTCTCCCTCCCAGATCCACTTTTTGAAATCTAAGAGAAAGTCTCTGATCATCCCAACTTGAATCATATTCTTACCTCTCAAGTTGTTTATCCTGTTTGAATGTTTTGTGTGAGTCTTTCCTTGAATTGCCTAGTAATTCTTAGTTGTCTGCTTATTTGGGGGAGAGAGGATCTAAAAACACTACAGGAACCTCCACGCACCCAGATGGGGCTTCTTCAATGAGAATCTCTACAAGGTTGATCTGGCTGTGGACCACTTAGTTTTAGAACCTCTGCCATCGATACATTCAGATTGCTCCCCTTGGGCTGGTCAGATTCCCCAGAGAAGATTCTCCCAGTCTCCTGCACAGAAGGGTCTAACTGCCAAAGTTTTGAGACTAGGGCGACTAACTCATCCTCGTTTGATCAAGACTGTCCCAGTTTTAAAACTGCAAGTCTCCATCCTGGGCACACCTACAGTTCCAGGAAAATTGAGACGGTAGGACACCCTATGCTACTATTCTGGAAGCTAAGTAGGTACAGATGGTTAGGTGATCTCATCATCTTTTATTCACACATTCAGGTCATCCCACTGTTTTCAGTATGATGATCCACCCTCAAATGCGCTTAGCATCCATCAGTCTAGAGACTGTTTTACTCACACTGGAGTATAAGTTTCCAGTCTTCTACTACGATTGGGGAGGATGGACCAGATGTGAAGACCTGACCACTTCTTGGACAGAGAGTCACCCTCCTTACTTAAACCCCTATTCAAGAGATGTCTGATACCACTGACACCAGAGTCTTTGGGGATTCTGTAGTGTATATCAGGTTGGATATTATCCTTCCCCACCATTGCTTAGACTCTTTTTTGTGTCTGTTTAATCAGTTACCACTCAAATTTCTGCCTTCCAGAATCCACATTTTTATAGCTATTGTCTCTTCTCCCATTCTCCTAATGTCTCTGAGTTTATAACTTTAAAAAATCCTTTCTGTAGGGTTGTAGGGAGGAATAAAAGTAGACTGATATATTAAAAATGCCACACTTGCCCAGGAGTCTATAAGAATAATCTTTTCAAACACTTTTTATTCAAATACCTCAGTGCTTTAGGCAATGTAAGTTTCAGAACTTCCTGCTGTTGTCCACTGTGTGGCACTATCTTCTTACCATTTGAAAACAATTTCTACATTCTGGTATTAGTTTATTGATTTACAACATGTCTTAAGACAACAAAAAATGATGACATAGACTATAAAATCTTGACAGAGGCAAAAATTGACAGCAGTGAGAAATTTCCTAGGAGATCTAATCTACTGAAGTTAGAATTTTAATTTATCTTGACTTGGTGACTACATTGTTTTTCTAAACATCTTTATTGGAGTATAATTCCTTTACAATGATGTGTAAGTTTCTGCTGTATAACAAAGTGAATCAGCTATACATATACATATATCCCCATATCCCCTCCCTCTTGCGTCTCCCTCCCACCCTCCCTATCCCAACCCTCTAGGTGGTCACTAAACACTGAACTGATTTCCCTGTGTGATGCAGCAGCTTCCCACTAGCTATCTATTTTATATTTAGTAATGTATATATGTCAATGCCACTCTCTCACTTCGTCCCATCTTACCATTCCCCCTCCCCGTGTCCTCAAGTCCATTCTCTACATCTGCATCTTTATTCCTGTCCTGCCCCTAGGTTTTTCAAAACGATTATTTTTTTATTCCATTTATATGTGTTAGCATACGGTGTTTGTTTTTCTCTTTCTGACTTACTTCACTCTGTATGACAGACTCTAGGTCCATCCACCTCACTACAAATATCTCAATTTTCTTTCAGACTGTAGGTCCATCTACCTCACTACAAATAACTCAATTTTCTTTCTTTTATGGCTGAGTAATATTCTCTTGTATATATGTGCCACATCTTCTTTATCCATTCAACTGTTGATGGACACTTAGGTTGCTTCCATATCCTAGCTATTGTAAATAGTGCTGCAATGAACATTGTGGTGAGTGACTCTTTTTGAATTATGGTTTTCTCAGGGTATATGCCCAGTAGTGGGATTGCTGGGTCGTATGGTAGTTCTATTTTTAGTTTTTTGAGGAACCTCCATACTGTTCTCCATAGTGGCTGTATCAATTTATATTCCCACCAACAGTGCAAGAGGGTTCCCTTTCTTCCACACCCTCTCCAGCATTTACTGTTTGTAGATTTTTGATGATGGCCATTCTGACTAGTGTGAGATGATACTTCATTGTAGTTTTGATTTGCATTTCTCTAATGATTAGTGATGTTGAGAATCCTTTCATGTGCTTGTTGGAAATCTGTATCTCTTCTTTGGAGAAATGTCTATTTAGGTCTTCTGCCCATTTTTGGATTAGGTTGTTTGTTTTTGTGATATTAAGCTGCATGAGCAGCTTGGAGATATATTGGAGATTAATCCTTTGTCAGTTGCTTCATTTGCAAATATTTTCTCCCATTGAGGGTTGTCTTTTTGTATTTATGGTTTCTTTTGCTGTGCAAAAGCTTTTAAGTTTCCTTAGGTCCCATTTGTTTATTTTTGTTTTTATTTCCATTTCTCTAGGAGGTGGGTCAAAAAGGATCTTGCTGTGATGTATGTCATAGAGTGTTCTGCCTATGTTTTCTTCTAAGAGTTTTATACTGTCTAGCCTTACATTTAGGTCTTAAATCCATTTTGAGTTTATTTTTGTGCATGGTGTTAGTGAGTGTTCTAATTTCATCCTTTTACATGTAGCTGTCCAGTTTTCCCAGCACCACTTATTGAAGAGGTTGTCTTTCTCTCCTCTTTATCAAAGACAAGGTGACCATATGTGTGTGGGTTTATCTCTGGGTTTCCTATCCTGTTCCATTGATCTATATTTCTGTTTTTGTGCCAGTACCATACTGTCTTGATTACTGTAGCTTTGTAGTATAGTCTGACATCAAGGAGCCTGATTCCTCCAGCTCCATTTTTCTTTCTCAACATTGATTTGGCTATTCAGGGTCTTTTGTGTTTCCATACAAATTGTGAAATTTTTTGTTCTAGGTCTGTGAAAAATTCCGTTGGTAGTTTGATAGGGATCGCATTGAATCTGTAGATTGCTTTGCGTAGTATAGTCATTTTCACGATGTTGATTCTTCCAATCCAAGAACATGGTATATCTCTCCAACTGTTTGTATCATCTTTAATTTCTTTCATCAGTTTCTTATGGTTTTCTGCATACAGGTCTCTTGTCTCCTTCGGTAGGTTTATACCTAGGTATTTTATTCTTGTTGCAATGGTAAATGGTAGTGTTTCCTTAATTTCTCTTTCAGATTTTTCATCTTTAGTGTATAGGAATGCAAGAGATTTCTGTGCATTAATCTTGTATCCTGCTACTTTACCAAATTCATTGATTAGCTCTAGTAGTTTTCTGGTAGCATGCTTAGGAGTCTCTATGTATAGCATCATATCATCTGCAAACAGTGACAGTTTTACTTCTTCTTTTCCAATTTGGATTCCTTTTTCTTTTTCTTCTCTGATTGCTGTGGCTAAAATTTCCCAAAATATGTTGAATAATAGTGGTGGAGTGGGCAACCTTGTATTGTTCCTGATCTTAGAGGAAATGGTTTCAGTTTTTCACCACTGAGAACGATGTTGGTTGAGGGTTTGTCATATATGGTCTTTATTATGTTGAGGTAAGTTCCCTCTATGCCTACATTCTGGAGGGTTTTTATCATAAATGGTTGTTGAATTTTGTCAAAAGGTTTCTCTGCATATATTGAGATTTTCATCGTTTTTTATCCTTCATTTTGTTAATATGGTGTATCATATTGATTGTTTTGCATATAATGAAGCTTCCTTGCATTCTGGGGATAAACCCCACTGGATCATGGTGTATGATCCTTTTAATGTGCTGTTAGATTCTTTTTCCTAATATTCTGTTGAGAATGTTTGCAACTATGTTCATCAGTGATATTGGCCTGTAGTTTTCTTTCTTTGTAACATCTTTGTCTGGTTTTGGTATCAGGGTGATTGTGGACTCATAGAATGAGTTTGGCCTTGTTCCTCCCTCTGCTATAATTTGGAAGAGTTTGAGAAAGAGAGGAGTTACCTCTTCTCTAAATGTTTGATAGAATTCCACTGTGAAGCCATCTGGTCCTGGGCTTTTGTTCATTGGAAGATTTTTAATCACAGTCTCAATTTCAGTGCTTGTGGTTGATCTGTTTATATTTTCTATTTCTTCCTGGTCCAGTATTAGAAATTTGAGCTTTTCTAAAAATTTGTCCATTTCTTCCAGGTTGTCCATTTTATTGGCATATGGTTGCTTGTAGTAATCTCTCATGATCTTTTGTATTTCTGCAGTGTTAGTTCTTACTTCGCATTTTTCATTTCTAATTCTATTGATTTTGAGTCTTCTCCCTTTTTTTCTTGATGAGTCTGGGCAATAGTTTATCAATTTTGTTTATCTTCTCAAAGAACCAGCTTTTAGTTTTAATGATCTTTGCTATCGTTGCCTTCATTTCTTTTTCATTTATTTCTGATCTGATCTTTATGACTTCTTTGCTTCTGCTAACTCTGGGGTTTTTTTGTTCTTCTCTCTCTAATTGTTTTATGTGTAAGCTTAGGCTATTTATCTGAGGTGTCTCTTGTGTCTTGAGGTAGGATTTTATTGCTATAAACTTCCCTCTTAGAACTGCTTTTGCTGCATCCCATAGGTTTTGGGTCATCGTGTTTTCATTGTCATTTGTTTCTGGTATTTTTCGATTTCGTCTTTGATTTCTTCAGTGATCTCTTGGGTATTTAGTAGTGTATTGTTTAGCCTCCATTTGTTTGTATTTTTTACAGATTTTTCCAGTAATTGATATCTGGTCTCATAGCATTGTGGTCAGAAAAGATACTTGATACGATTTCAATTTTCTTAAATTTACCAAGGCTTGATTTTTGACCCAATATATGGTCTATCCTGGAGAATTTTTCATGAGCACTTGAGAAGAAAGTTTATTCTGTTGTTTTTGGATAAAATGCCCTATAAATATCAATTAAGTCCATCTTGTGTAATGTATCATTCAACCTTGTGTTTCCTTAATTATATTCATTTTGGATGATCTGTCCATTGGTGAAAGTGGGGTGTTAAAGTTCCTTACTATGATAGTCAATTTCCCCTTTTATGGCTGTTAGTGTTTGCCTTATGTATTGAGGTGCTCCTATATTGGCTGCATAAATATTTACAGTTGTTATATCTTCTTCTCGGAATGATCCCTTGATCATTATCTAGAGTCCTTCTTTGTCTCTTGTAATAGTCTTTATTTTAAAGTCTATTTTGCCTGATATGAGAATTGCTACTCCAGCTTTCTTTTGATTTCCATTGCATGGGATATATTTTTCCATCCCTCCACTTTCAGTCTGTATGTGTTCCAAGGTCTGAAGTGGGTCTCTTGTAGACTACATATTTATGGGTCTTGTTTTTGTATCCATTCATCCAGTCTATATCTTTTGGTTGGAGCATTTAATCCACTTAATTTTAAGGTATTTATTGAAATGTATGTTCCTTTTACCATTTTCTTAATTGTTTTGGGTTTGTTATTGTAGGTCTTTTCCTTCTCTTGTGTTTCCTGCCTAGAGAAGTTCCTTTAGCATTTGTTGTAAAGCTGGTTTGGTGGTGCTGAATTCTCTTAGCTTTTGCTTGTCTGTAAAGTCTTTAATTTCTCCATCGAATCTGAATGAGCTCCTTGCTGGGTAGAGTAATCTTGGTTTTAGGCTTTTCCCTTTCATCAGTTTAAATATGTCCTGCCACTCCCTTCTGGCTTGCAGAGTTTCTGCTGAAAGATCAGCTGTTAACCTTATGGGGATTCCCTTGTATGTTATTTATTGTTTTTCCCTTGCTGCTTTTAATATTTTTTCTTCGTATTTAATTTTTGATAGTTTGATTCATATGTGTCTTGGTGTGTTTCTCCTTGGATTTATCTTGTATGGGACTCTCTGTACTTCCTGGACTTGACTGACGATTTCCTTTCCCGTATTAGGGAAGTTTTCAACTATAATCTCTTCAAATATTTTCTCAGTCCCTTTCTTTTTCTCTTCTTCTTCTGGGACCCCTATAATTCGAATGTTGATGCATTTAATGTTGTCCCAGAGGTCTCTGAGACTCTCCTCAATTCTTTTCATCCTTTTTTCTTTATTCTGCTCTGCAGTAGTTATTTTCTCTATTTTATCTTCCAGGTCACTTATCCATTCTTCTGCCTCAGTTATTCTGCTATTGATCCCTTCTAGAGAATTTTAAATTTCATTTATTGTGTTGTTCATCTCTGTTTGTTTTCTTTTTACTTCTTCTTAGTCCTTGTTAAACGTTTCTTGTATTTTCTCCATTCTATTTCCAAGATTTTGGATCATCTTTACTAACATTACTCTGAATTCTTTTTCAGGTAGACTGCCTCTTTCCTCTTCATTTGATTGGTCTGGTGGGTTTTTACCTTGCTCCTTCATCTGCTATGTGTTTCTCTGTCTTCTCATTTTGCTTAACTTACTGTGCTTGGGGGGTCTCCTTTTTGCAGGCTGCATGTTTGTAGTTCCCATTGTTTTTGGCATGTGCCCCCAGTGGGTAAGTTTGGTTCAGTGGGTTGTGTAGGCTTCCTGGTGGAGGGGACTAATGCCTGTGTTCTGGTGGATTAGGCTGGATCTTGTCCTTCTCATGGGCAGGCCTGCATCTGGTATTGTGTTTTGAGGTGTCTGTGACCTTATTATGATTTTAGGCATCCTCTCTGCTAATGGGTGGGGTTGTGTTCCTGGCTTGCCAGTTGTTTGGCATAGGTTGTCCAGCACTGTAGCTTGCCGGTCGTTCAGTGGATCTGGGTCTTAGTGTTGACATGGAGATCTCTGGGAGAGCTTTCACCATTTGATATTACATGGAGCTGGGAGGTCCCTGGTAGACCAATGTCCTGAACTTGTCTCTCCCTGCTCAGAGGCACAAGCCTGATACCCAGCCAGAGCACCAAGACACTGTCAGTCACTTGGCTCAGAAGAAAAGGGAGAAAAACAGAAATAAATAAATAAATAAATAAATAAAATAAAGTTATTAAAATTAAAAAGTAATAATAAAAAAAAAGGACAGACAGAACCCTGGGACAAATGGTAAAAGAAAAGCTATACAGACAAAATCACACAAAGAAGCATACACATACACACTCACAAAAAGAGAAAAAGGAAAAAAATACATATATATCTATATTAAAGTTTAAAAAAAGGAAGAGAGTAACCAAATCAATAAACAAATCTACCAATGATAATAAACTCTAAATACTAAATTAAGATGAACATAAAACCAGAAAATAATTAGATGCAGAAAGCAAACCCCAAGTCTACAGTTGCTCCCAAAGACCACCACCTCAATTTTGGGATGATTCGTTTCCTATTCAGGTATTCCACAGATGCAAGGTACATCAAGTTGATTGTGGAGATTTAATCGCTGCTCCTGAGGCTGCTGGGAGGGATTTCCCTTTCCCTTATTTGTTTTCACAGCTCCTGCGGTTCAGATTTGGATTTGGCTCCACCTCTGCATGTAGCTCGCCTGAGGGCATCTGTTCCCCGCCCACACAGGACAGGTTTAAAGGAGCAGCTGATTAGGGGGCTCTGGCTCACTCTTTGGGGAAGGAGGGGTATGGAATGTGGGGCAAGCCTGCAGTGGCAGAGGCCAGCATGACGTTGCAACAGCCTGAGGCGTGTCGTGTGTTCTCCCAGGGAAGTTGTCCCTGGATCATGGGACCCTGGCAGTGGCAGGCTGCACAGCTCCTGGGCGGGGAAGTGTGGATAGTGACCTATGCTTGCACACAGGCTTCTTGGTGGCTGCAGCAGCAGCATTAGCGTTTCATGCCCATCTCTGGGGTCCATGCTGATAGCCGCAGCTTGCGCCCATCTCTGATGCTCATTTAGGTGGTGCTCTGAATCCCCTCTCCTCGCACACCCCAAAACAATAGTCTCTTGCCTCTTATGGAGTACCAGATTTTTTCTCAGGCTCCCTTCTGGCTAGCTGTGGTGCACTAGCCCCATTCATGCTGTGTTCATGAGCCAACCACAGTCCTCTCCCTGGCATCTGACCTCTGAAGCCCAAGCCTCAGCTCCGCACCCTACCACCCCAGTAGGTGAGCAGAGAAACCTCTCAGGCTGGTGAGGCCTGGTCAGCACTGATCCTCTGTACAGGAATCTCTCCACTTTGCCCCCTACACCCCTATTGCTGAGCTCTCTTCCGTGGCTCTGAAGCTTCCCCCCTGCCAAGCCCTGTCTCCATCAGTGAAGGGGCTTCCTAGTGTGTGGAAAGTTTTCCTCCTTCACAGCCCCCTCCCAGAGGTGCAGGTCCTGTCCTTATTCTTTTGTCTCTGTTTTTCCCTTTTTCTTTTGCCCTACCCACGTACATGGGGAGTTTCTTGCCTTTTGGGAAGTCTGAGGTCTTCTGCCAGCATTCAGTAGGTGTTCTGTAGGAGTTGTTCCACATAGAGATGTATTTTTGATGTATTTGAGGGGAGGAAGGTGATCTCCATGTCTCATTCCTCCGCCATCTTGAAGGTCTCTTCCAATAGTCTTTATTTTAACGTCAATTTTGTCTGATATGAGAACTGCTACTCCAGCTTTCTTTTGATTTCCACTTGCTTGGAATCTCTTTCTCTATCCCCTCACTTTCAGTCTGTATGTGTCCCTAGGTCTGAAGTGGATCTCTTGTAGACAATATATATACAGGTCTTGTTTTTGTATCCATTCAGCCAGTCTACTCTTTTGGTTGGAACATTTAATCCATTTACATTTAGTGTAACTTTTGATATGTATGGTCCTATTACCATTTTCTTAATTGTTTTGGGTTTGTTATTGTAGGTCTTTTCCTTCTCTTGTGTTTCCTGGCTAGAGAAGTTCCTTTAGCATTTGTTGTAAAGCTGGTTTGGTAGCGCTGAATTATCTTAGCTTTGGCTTGTCTGTAAAGGATTTTTTTGTTTGTTTGTTTTTTAACATCTTTATTTGAGTATAATTGCTTTACAATGGTGTCTTAGTTTCTGCTTTATAACAAAGTGAACCAGCTATACATACACATATATCCCCTTATCTCCTCCCTCTTGCATGTCCCTCCTGCCCTCCCTATCCCACCCCTCTAGTTGGTCACAAAGCACTGAGCTGATCTCCCTGTGATATGCGGCTGCTTCCCACTAGCTATCGGTTTTACATTTGGTAGTATATATAAGTCCATGCCACTCTCTCACTTCGTCCCATCTTACCCTTACCCTTCTCTGTGTCCTCAAGTCCATTCTCTATATCTGTGTCTTTATTCCTGTCCTGTCCCTAGGTTCTTCAGAACCTTTTTATTTATTTATTTTTTAGATTCCATATATATGTGTTAGCATACAGTGCTTGTTTTTCTCTTTCTGACTTACTTCACTGTGTATGACAGATTCTGGGTCCATCCACCTCAATACAAATAACTCAATTTTTTCCCCTTATATGGCTGAGTTATATTCCACTGTATATATGTGCCAAAAATTCTTTATACATTCATCTGTCAATGGACATTTAGGTTGCTTCCACCTCCTGGCTATTTTAAGTAGATCTGCAATTAACATTGTGGTACATGACTCTTTTTGAATTATGGTTTTCTCAGGGTATATGCCCAATAGTAGGATTGCTGGGTCGTATGGTAGTTCTAGTTTTTTAAGGAACCTCCATACTGTTCTCCATAGTGGCTGTATCCATTTACATTCCCACCAATAGTGCAACAGAGTTTCCTTTTCTCCACACCCTCTCCAGCATTTATTGTTTGTAGATTTTTTGATGATGGCCATTCTGACTTGTTGAGTGTCCTTTCATATGTTTGTTGGCAATCTGTATATCTTCATTGGAGAAATGTCTATTTAGGTCTTCTGCCCATTTTTGGATTGGGTTGTTTGTTTCTGTGATATTGAGCTGCATGAGCTGCTTGTATATTTTGGAGATTAATGTTTTCTCAGTTGCTTCATTTGCAAATATTTTCTTCCATTCTGAGGGTTGTCTTTCCATCTTGTTTATGGTTTCCTTTGCTGTGCAAAAGCTTCTAAGTTTCATTAGGTCCCATTTCTTTTTTTTTTTTAATTTCCATTTCTCTAGGCGGTGGGTCAAAAAGGATCTTACTGTGATTTATGTCATAGAGTGTTCTGCCTATGTTTTCATCTAAGAGGTGTTTTTTTGTTTTTGTTTTTGTTTTTTTGTGGTATGCGGGCCTCTCACTGTTGTGGTCTCTCCCTCTGTGGAGCACAGGCTCCAGACGTGCAGGCCCAGTGGCCATGGCTCACGGACCCAGCCACTCCACAGCATGTGGGATCCTCCCGGACCGGGGCACGAACCCACGTCCCCTGCATCTTCAGGCGGACTCTCAACCACTGCGCCACCAGGGAAGCCCTCCTCTAAGAGTTTTATAGTGTCTGGGCTTACATTTAGGTCTTTAATCCATTTTGAGTTTATTTTTGTGTATGGTGTTAGGGAGTGTTCTAATTTCATCCTTTTCATGTAGCTGTCCAGTTTTCCCAGCACAACTTATTGAAGAGTCTATCTTTTCTCCCTTGTATATTCTTGCCTCCTTTATCAAAGATAAGGTGACCATATGTGCGTGGGTTTATCTCTGGGCTTTCTATCCTGTTCCATTGATCTACATTTCTGTTTCTGTGTCAGTACCATACTGTCTTGATTACTGTAGCTCTGTAGTATAATCTGAAGTCAGGGAGCCTGCTTCCTCCAGCTCCATTTTTCTTTCTCAAGATTGCTTTTTCTATTTGGCATTTTTCCATACAAATTTTGAAATTTTTTGTTCTAGTTCTGTGAAAAATACCATTGGTAGTTTAGTAGGGATTGCACTGAATCTGTAGATTGCTTTGGGTAGTATAGTCATTTTCACAATGTTGATTCTTCCAATCCAATAACATGGTATATCTCTCCATCTGTCTGTGAAGGTTTTAATTTCTCCATTGAATCTGAATGAGATCCTTGCTGAGTAGAGTAATCTTGGTTTTAGGTTTTTCCCTTTCATCACTTTAAATATGTCCTGCCACTCCCTTCTGGCTTGCAGATTTTCTGCTGAAAGATCATCTGTTAACTTAATGGGAATTCCTTTTATGTTATTTGTTGCTTGCTGCTTTTAATATATTTTCTTTGTACTTAATTTTTGATAGTTTGATTAATATGTGTCTTGACGTGTTTCTCCTTGGATTTATCCTGTATGCGACTCTCTGCACTTCCTGCACTTAATTGACTATTTACTTTCCCATATTAGAGAATTTTTCTACTATAATCTTTTCAAATATTTTCTCAGTCCCTTTCTTTTTCTCTTCCTTTTCTGGGACCCCTATATTCGAATGTTGGTGCATTTAATGTTGTCCCAGAGGTCTCTGAGACTGTCCTCAATTCTTTCACTCGTTTTTGTTTATTCTGTTCTGTGGTAGTTATTTCCACTATTTTATCTTCCAGGTCACTTATCCATTCTTCTGCCTCAGTTATTCTGCAATTGATTCCTTCTAGAGAATTTTTAATTTCATTTATTGTGTTGTTCATCATTCTTTGTTTGCTCTTTAATTCTTCTAGGTCCTTGTTAAACGTTTCTTGTATTTTCTCCATTCTATTTCCAAGGTTTTGGATCATCTTTACTATCATAACTCTGAATTCTTTTCCTGATAGTCTGCCTATTTCCTCTTCATTTGTTTGGTCTCGTGGGTTTTTACTTTGCTCCTTATTTGGCTGCATATTTCTCTGTCTTCTCATTTTGCCTAACTTGCTGTGTTTGGGGTCTCCTTTTCACAGGCTGCAGGTTCGTAGTTCCCATTATCTTTGGTTTCTGCCCCCAGTGGGTAAGGTTGGTTCAGTGGGTTGTGTAGGCTTCCTAGTGGAGGGTACTGGTGCCTGTGTTCTGGTGGATGAGGCTGTATCTTGTGTTTCTGGTGGGCAGAACCACATCTGGTGGTGTGTTTTTTGGTGTCTGTGAACTTATAATGATTTTAAGCAGCCTCTCTGCTAATGGGTGGGGTGTGTTCCTATCTTGCTTGTTGTCTGGCATGGGATGTCCAGCACTGGAGCTGCTGGTCATTTATTGGTGCTGGGTCTTAGCATTGACATGGAGATCTCTGGGAGACCTCTTGCTGCTTGATATTACATGGGTCCAGGAAGTCTCTGGTAGTCCAATATCCTGAACTTGGCTCTCCCACCTCAGAGGCTCAGGCCTGACACCAAGCTGGAGCACAAAGACCCTGTCAGCCACACTGCTCAGAAGAAAAGGGAGAAAAGAAAGAAAATAGTAATAAAGTAAAATAAAGTTATGAAAATAAAAAAATAAAAAAATTATTAAAATAATTAAAAAGTAATAAAAATAAAAGAAGAGAGCAACCAAACCAATAAACAAATCCACCAATGATAACAAGCACTAAAAATTATACTAAGATATACATAAGAATCAGAAATTATTCAGTCACATAGAGCAAACCCCAAGTCTACTGTTGCTCCCACTATCCACGGCCTCAATTTTGGGATGATTTGTTGTCTATTCAGTTATTCCACAGATGCAGTGTACATCAAGTTGATTGTGGAGATTTAATCTGCTGCTCCTGATGCTGCTGGGAGAGATTTCCCTTTCTCTTCTTTGTTCTCACAGTTCCTGGGGTTCAGCTTTGGATTTGGCCCCGCCTCTGCGTGTAGGTCGCCTGAGGGCATCTGTTCCTACTCAGACAGGATGGGGTTAAAGTAGCAGCTGATTAGGGGGCTCTGGCTCACTCAGGCTGAGGGGAGTGTCGGGTACGGGATGCGGGGCGAGCCTGTGATGGCAGAGGCCGGTGTGATGTTGCAACAGCCTGAGGTGCACTATGTGTTGTTCCCGGGGAAGTTGTCCCTGGATCGTGGGACCCTAGCAGTGGCAGGCTGCACAGGTGGGTGGGGAGGTGTGGATAGTGACCTGTGCTTGCACACAGGCTTCTTGGTGGCTGCAGCAGCAGCCTTAGCATCTCATGCCCGTCTCTGGGGTCTGCGCTGATAGCCGCAGCTTGTGACCATCTCTGGAGCTCATTTAGGTGGTGCTCTGGATTCCCTCTCCTCGCGCACCCCAAAACAATTGTCTCTTGCCTCTTAGGCAGTTCCAGACTTTTCCCCGGACCCTCTCCCAGCTAGCTGTGGTGCACTAGCCCCCTTCAGGCTGTGTTCACACAGCCAACCCCAGTCCTCTCCCTGGAATCTGACATCCGAAGCCTCAGCTCCCAGCCCCCACCCGCCCCGACAGTTGAGCACACAAGCCTCTCAGGCAGGTGGGTGCCGGTCGGCACCGATCCTCTGTGCGGGAATCTCTCCACTTTGCCCTCCGCGCCCCTCTTGCCGTGCTCTCCTACGTGGCTCCAAAATTGTCCCCCCACCCCTCCCCCATCTCTGCCCGCGAAGGGGCTTCCTAGTGTGTGGAAACTCTTCCTCCTTCACAGCTCCCTCCCAGAGGTGCAGGTCCCTTCCCTATTTTTTGTCTCTGCTTTTTCCTTTTTCTTTTGCCCTACCCAGTTACGTGGGGAGTTTCTTGCCTTTTGGGAAGTCTGAGGTCTTCTGCCAGCATTTAGTAGGTGTTCTGTAGGAGTTGTTCCACATGTAGATATATTTTTGATGTATTTGTGGGGAGCAAGGTGATCTCCACGTCTTACTTCTTGGCCATCTTGAGGGCCCTCTGTCAGTGACTACTTTTTATATTTACCACATTATATATATTTACTATCGCAGGAGTCAGCAAACTTTTTCCTTAAAGACCAGATAGTAAATATCCAGAGTTGAATAGTCTCTATCACAACTACACAACTCTATTTAGTGCAGAAACATCTATAGAAAATATCTAAAGAAATGGTCATGGCTGTATGCCAATAAAGCTTTATTTACAAAAACAGGCAGCAGTCTGGATTTGACCTATAGGATAGTATTCACTAACACCTACTCTATGCTATTAAGATTCTGATCCCAGTTCCAACCTGTAACAGAGGGAGTGGTGGTTCTCATCCCAACACAAAATTCTCAGACACCAGCAAAGTGTCTACAATTCAACTCAATTCTGACAAGGATTTACCTGGAGATTGTGTCAGATCCCACAGTTTAAGGGTTCAGTCCCACAAGACTGCCCCCTCTCCCCTACTTTAGACACTAGGCACAAACCCAATCAGCTATAGAATGGAAGTTCCCATGGTCTCTCTGAGCTCAGGGGACCATCAGCGGTCACATGTGAATGACCTGAGGCTCTGAGACCATCAGTGTTGATTTGTTTACTGGATACAGGTTCTTTATAATGTAACATTTGACAGAGATCCTAATATTTTCAGGAAGAAAAAGGAGTCTTTAGTAGAATTTCTAAATAAAGGAAAGTCATTTTCCTAATATTCTCATTGCATCACACCACATCTAGAATCTCACCTTCAGTTCTGAGAGCCATTTTAGCATAGAATTAGTAGGAGTTCTGCAAAAATATCATACATAGACTAAAGAAACTGGAACGTCGGGAGGGAGGGATTCAAAGAAGGAAGATTAAGGGAAAGACATTTCTGCCTTCAAATATTTAAAAAGAGATCATGGGGGAAATTTGCAGAACTGGCAAGAAAGTAGATTTTGACATCTACCAAAAAAAGAACTTTCTGACAATTAGAACTGTCCAGCAGTGGCATAGAAGTCACACATTTCCTGTAACTGGCAGTGATCAAACATGAGAAGCCTACCTTTTGAGCACCATTCCTGCCTTGTGTATCCAGCAGACCCACTGGACACCCATTCTGTTCTCTTTAATAGCACTTCTTAAATTTAATATGCAATGAGCCACCTGAGAATTATTAAAATGCAGACTGATTCAAGAGGTCTGGGGCAGGATCTGATATTCTGCAGTCTAACAGGCTCCCAGGGAATGCCAATGCTACTGGCTCATGCAGCACACCTTGAATAGCAGGACCCTGTGGCTGAGGCCCTTGGACTTGGTTGGACATTGGAATCACCTGGGGAAGGGGACGCTAGAAAAAACCCTGATGTCTGGGTCTCTCACTCTTAGTTTAATTAGCATGGTGTGTGGCCTGGGCATCAGGGTTTTCAAAACTCTCTAAGTCCCCCCTAACACAAAGTTAAGTTTAAGGAGCACTGCTCTATGGTCTTTCAAAACATTCAACACTGGGTCAGAGATCACTTCTGCAAAGACCTTTAATTGGAATAAAATTATCTGGGCTTGGGCAGGTCATCTCATTCATGAATAATTAACATCGGTTCAACATTTTTGAGGAAAACTTTGTAATCATCATTAAATCTCATAATTTGTAGGATATTAGACCATAGAATGTCCCATGTCCCCTCCAAATAGCTAAGATGAGAAGCTATTGCCCTGATTCAAAATATGTGACTCAAAACCTCCTTTGTCTGTACATTCATTTGACCACAAGGTGGTGATAGAGCAACAAAACATGATACCACAACCACTACCACCACCCTCACCCCAGAAAGTTGAGCTATGTGACCTATACTTAAGGCCAGAACACTTGCAGAGCAGGTATAATTCCCAACTCTGAGGGGTGATTGATCACAGGCTCCTTTGAGAATTTAATAGCTATAGACAAATGTACACCCACAAACATGAATACAATTTTAAGCAGTTCACAGACCCTGAAATTAAACTGTGGACAGTCAAGCCTAAAGATGAGTTACCCTCCCACCCCAGTATAAATTATATGGAGCCTGAGCACCTCCATCCTTAGGAGCAGCTGACCTTACCTACTGCTTCACAGAGAAAAAAGAAGAAATCTGGCCCAAGTCTACCCATTTACCTAATCCACTTCGACCTTCCTTCCCTCCACATGGAACAGGGTGGCTCTTCTTTACACTGAAGGCTAAATCCTCCACCAGTGCTCCTGATCCCTTCATCCTGGCCTCCACCAAGTTCATGGTCTCTCTATTTTATGCTCTTATATATTTTCTTGTGCTAATTTAAAAATAACTCACTTTTCTCAATACAAAAGTGGTATATGGCTTTTATTTTTAAACATACAGAAAAGCAAAGGATATAACATAAAATACCCATGAATCTCATAAACGCTTATGTTTTTCTTCCATATAGTTTGCTGAGTTTACATACACTTGTGCCTGTAAAACTATAATCATGTTATGCAAACTGTTTAATGACCTACTTAATCTAATATAATCTAACATCTTTTAATCTTCATATATTTTTACCTGCAGATGTGGTCCTTAACCAGAGATGTTCATTTGATTCATCTATAGAAATTTTTAAGCATATATTTGCCTAAATGCCAATTCCAAAGATTCTTATTTACCAGGTCTGGCATGAGCCTAGAAATCTGTATGTTTAGAAAAGCCTCACGTGATTTTGAAGTATAATTCTAGGAATACAATTGTTACTTTTAAAAAAGTGTTTGTGCAAAAGACAATTTTATTATTTCTTGGATAAACTTTACTAAAGTATAACTTAAATACAATTAGCTACACCCATTTTATGTATACATTTTTTTAACTTATTGCAATAACATTGGTTTATGACATATAAATTTCATGTGTATAACATTATATTTCAACTTCTGTATACACTACAGCATGTTCACCACCAAAAGTTTAGTTTCCACCCATCACCATAGAGTTAACCCCCATTTCCTCCTCCCCACCATCTCCAGTCCCCTCTGACAATCACTTCTCTGTTCTCTGTATCTATCTTTTTGGTTTTGTTTGGTTAGGTTTGATCATTTATTATTACTATTTTATATTCCACATATGAGTGAAATAATATGGTATTTGTCTTTTTCTGTCATTTCATTTAGCATAGTACCCTCAAGATCCATCCATGTTGTCTCAAATGACAAGATTTTATATTTTTATGGCTGAGTAATATTCCATTGTGCATAAATACCACATCTTCTTTATACATTTATCTATTGATGGGAACTTAGGTTGTTTCCATATTTGGGCTATTGTAAATAATGCTGTGATGAACATAAGGGTGCATATATTTTTTTCTAATAGGTGTTCCTGTATTCTTTGGATAAATAACCAGAAGTGGAATAGCTGGATCATATGGTAATTTTATTCTCCATTTTTTGAGGAATGTCTATACTATTTTTCATGGAGGCTGCACAAATTTACATTCCCATCAACAGTGCTATATTGTTACGATTCTCTTAATTCCTGTGAGTTCAGCAATGCAGTTAAAATAATGTGCCTTGGAGTTTATCCAAACATATAGGTGTTTCGCTTCAGGAATTTTTCAGAATATAGTCCACTGTACATCCAATAGCAGAATTCCATGATTAATATTATGGAATTTTAACTATTAAAGTTGATGGATCTCAGGGCTTCCCTGGAGGTGCAGTGGTTAAGAATCTGCCTTCCAATGCAGGAGACACAGGTTCTAGCCTGGGTCCAGGAAGATTCCATATGCCACGGAGTAGCTAAGCCCACGTGCCACAACTACTGAGCCTCCACACACCCTAGAGCCCATGCTCCGCAACTAGAGAAGCTACTACAATGAGAAGCCCACGCACCGCAAAGAGTAGCCCAGCTCTCCGCAACTAAAGAAAGCCCGTGCGCAGCAACGCAGGCAAAAAATAATTAATTAATTTAAAAATAAATAAAGTTGATGGATCTCAATTTGTATATTAGCTCTGCCATTTGCCACTTCTGGACTGATCTTGGGTAAATTACATAACCTCTTTAAGCCTCAATTTCCTCAGTGGTGGAGTAGGTACAATAATACCTCTAAAATAATATGAAGCTGTTGCAATGAATAGTATAATGGTGAAGAAAACTTCACAAAGGATCCGGCATATAAATCTTAACTTCATGCTCACTAAATTTTAACCATTTTTACTTAGTATTACTGTTTTCTTAATCTAATTCTTGTAAACCTTTTGTAGCCTAGTTCTTTAGCTATGAAATGGGAATTTTAAGTTTATTGGAAGTAATTGAGATAATGCAAAACATATAGCACAGTACCTGGCACATAAGGAGCATCCAATAAATAGTAACAATTATTGCTATTTACAAGAGCTTTGAAACAATCAATAGGCAATACACAAAGCTCTTGTTTGTGCTGATTTAGTAAGTATTCATTTGATAATGAATATGACATCTTGCCACATTAAAAAAATAAGTTTGGAGAGATTTGGTGAGTAGTGTTCAATATAGCGATACCTTCATAAAACTTTATGTGTCCATGTCTTCTATCCTGCACCCTTCTTGGCTCTTGGAATGAATGCTCTTAGCTGCATAAGGTAACATTAGAATACAATCACCTTCATCTACTAACAAAGAAATTCTTGAACTGAGGAACAATAAATTATGTCTCCACTACATAAACTTTGAAAGCAACAGATTAAAATATTCATTGCACATCCAAAATGAAGTCTATTTTGGGGTGTGTGTCTAACACTGCATATTATTATAATATGCTTTTATGTATACTGGGTTAGTTTTGAATTTTTTTCATTACTAGTTTATATTTTATTGGCTGTGATTGATTACCTGTGTGTACCTTGCATCTCTGGGGAATTAGTATTTATTATGTCTACATTTGAAGTTTATCTGAATTGTTTCTAAACTGAAGTTACTCCATTGCTGTTTGCTGTTCCTGATTAAGGATTAGGAGATCTGTTTTCCAGTTTTACCTCTGCCAGGACTAGGTGCCTGACCTGGAGTAAATTATTTGCTTTCTCTCTGGGTCTCAGTTCTCTTATTACCAAAATGAGGGTGACTTCCCTGATGATCCAGTGGGTCGGACTCCACGCTCCCAACGCAGGGGGCCGGGATTAGATCCCTGGTCGAGGAACTAGATCCCGCATGCATGCCGCAACTAAGAAATCCGCATGCTGCAACTAAGGGTCCCGCATGCCACAACGAAGATCCCACATGCTGCAACTAAGACCCGTCACAGCCAAAATCAATCAATCAATCAGTCAATCAATCTTTTTTAAAAAAATGAAATGGGGGAGTAGTTGGATTGAGTGATCTGTTTTCTCCATTCCAGCTCTATTATTATATGAGTCTCTACTTTGTAGGTGGCGTCATGCCTAGCATGGAAAATACATCCTGAGTATCTTAAGACTGAGAAAATGCAGGTTGTGAGTATGATATTTAAAGCACCTCATACAGGACTTTGCTTTCAAGGCAAGAAACAAATATCAAGGTTTTGTTTTGCTTTTTAAAGGGGGGGTAACAAGAAGGGCAAAATATAATAATAAGTTTCAGCGGTGATTATGTCATTTTGGAGGGGCAGTTGAAAACCAAGACTCTGCCATGTGGTGTAACATTTCCCCGAGGCAGGTAAAAGGCTGCTTGCCCTGATCACTAACCGGGGTAAGGTAACTTCAGTAAGCAACCTGCACGGGGCATCGGTGGGGTCGCTTCCACACAGCATTAGCAGCAGTCGTTTGGAGACTTAATTCGGTGGGTCTAAATGCCAAACAAGATCCAGGGTCTGCTTTGGTGAATACGGTGCAGGGACCAATTAATATGGGCTCGTGCTATGCCTGACACTAAGTTGCCTTCCAGGCGGAAAAGAACATCAGCAGAAAAGGACACGGTGAAGTTTGAGGGGAAGAAGAGCCCGCATTCCTAGCGCCCTAGGACACTCCCGGGAGGAGGTCGGTGGGTGGGGCAGAGACGCAGGACGGTCGGTCCCTCGGAGAGCGGGACGTGAACTGTCTACGCAGGCACTTGATTCTTCTAACCACAGGAAGTTAGACTAAAGTGAATGCCAAGGCAGCCTCAAGCCTCTCGAGGGGCAACAGAAAAGATTCCTGGAGGAGGAGGGAGGTGCAGTGGACGTGGGCGGTTGATAAGCGAAGGAACAAACATAAGTAACCAACTCCTTTGGCTGCCTGGCCTTCCAGCCCAGCCCGGGAACACTTCCCAGCACGGAGAAGCCGTCAGGTCTAGTGCGAGCTCTCCACCAATCAGTGACGTAAGGAAATTTCCAGAGACAGTCATTGGCTCGACTGCCCGGGCACAGTCCTGGACCCAGAGCTGCAGTTGGCTGAGGGGTTGCCGTGGCGACAGGTCGCGCACAGGCGCAGTGAGCCTCAGTGGAGGCCTGGTGGCTGCTAGGCAACGGGAAACATTCTCGGCTTAGAGACAACTTTCTACTCCTAGACCTGCTTTTTCTCTGTCTCAGGAGACCCTCTGAGGCGGCTGCTGGTCTAGTCTGACTTGGTGAGTTCTGAGAAATCGAGCTGTGGGGCTGAACTCCGAGGCGGGAGACTCATCATGCTTTTGGAGCACATAAGGAAAGGCTCAGAGAGGCAGAGAAGTCCAATGGAAAGGCATTTTAGTGATACCTACTACCTACCTAGCAATTTAGAGGTCTGGAAACTGAGGAACAGAGCTATCAAGAGACATGTCCAAGATCACACATGGAGTGGTCAGGTCTGGACCTCTGCTAGTCAGTATGGTAACCACTAGCCACAGGGGGCTAGTCTGAATTGATATGTGCCCTAAAGGTGAAATACTTTGAAGACGTAGTAACAAAAAATAAACTATCGTATTAATAAGTTTTATATTGATTACATATTGAAATGATAATATTTTGTACATGTTAAAAGAACATTATTAAATTAATTTCTTTTTTTGTTTTTGAATGTGGTTACTTGAAAATTTTAAATTGCATAGGAGATTTGCATTATATTTTGATTGGCCAGTGCTGATCTAGACTAAAACCTGGGCCTGCTGACACCTGGTTCAAGACCTCGTGTGTTGTAATACTGTTTTTAAGGAAAGCATTTCCACCCATCTGGTGGGATCGGAGTGTGAGTGGTGGTGAGGGTACAAGACCGCTACAAAAGGCTTATAGTTCTAGTGTTCTGGGACCTTGCTTATGAATCAGAATCTGCCTTTTCACAAGCTCTTCAAGTGATTCTCATCCACATAAAATCTCCAGAAGCGCTGTTTTATGATTTAGCCTTCTACTCTTTTTTCCCTTTATTTGGTTTCTCTGTGAGTACCTAGGCTATATATCTCAGATTACCTGCATTACAATTACCTGCATTTTGAACACTACCCCCACCCCCGGAAATATTTTGCATACTCAAGTGTGAGAAACGATCTCAGTATAATGGCGTTTCTCTTCATCCTTCCAAATCTGGACCATTGTGGTCCCCAAATCAGAGGCAGCAACAGCATCACCCAGGAAGTTATTAGAAATGCAAATTCCTGGGTCCTACCCCAGCTACGGGGCTTCTAGAAGGCCAGGCATAGTTCCTAATTTTCATTCCTCTGGTTTAGGTCCTCAGTTTGGGAAGAATGGGGAAACTTTGATAGGTTTTCTTTGGGGATAAGCAAATTCAGCTCTCCATGGTTCTTAAAACCCCTCCACTTAGCCCTACTTCCCCAATCCTTTTGCTCTACTTTTCATTTTTCTTTTCCTGACCCTAACCCCTCTCCAGGAGTGAAGATGGCTTTTCGTGCCTCAGACAATGAGTTGGACCTGGAAAGTATTGGAGAGCTGATGGAAAACCCTACGCTTACAAGACTGAATAGTATAAAAGCAAAGGGAAGACTGAGTTTTGTAACACCCACAGAAAATGAAGCTGATACACAATTCCTGACATTTAAGCACACTACAAAAGCTCAGGAGAGGACAAGAAAACGACAGCAGCCTATAAAACTAGAGCCTCTGGTAAGTTTGAAAACCAGCATTTTAGCCACTTTTGGCTACAGAGGATGTTGCAAAATTGCTTTGGGGGATGGAAGTAATTTCTAGACTCTTAATTAACAAAGAAGGAAAGAAAACCTGAAAGTTAAGACTTGTTTATGAAATTGTAAACACACTTATTTATTCAAAATTATTGAGCTCTAAATACTGTTTGAGGTGGTGGGATGCAGTGGTGAACACAGTTTTCTAGCAGATAAATTCTCTCTAGCATTATGTATAATACGGATACTTAACTATGTAGGCTGTAAGGCTCTTTTAGGTGCTAGGGTACCATTTGATACTAGGAACTTCAGTAAGAGTAATATATATAATTACATAATTTTATTATTTTTAAAGTAAATGCCTAGTATCCTGAAAAATTTTGTACATGTCTGAAAATAGTTTTAAGAATCCATTTATGCCCTTGGATAATTATATATCCATGTAAAAGAGCAGTGAAAGTGCATAAAAAAGTAAAAAGTGAAAGTTCTCACTCAGACCTTCAGATGTTAACTCCTGTTGTTAGTGGTTGCCTTTCAGCCTGTTTTATATGTTTATTCAAATATATATGTGTATATATATATATATATATATGTATGTGTTTGTGTATAAACATATAGCTTTAAAGAAAGATTATACAGTACATACTGATCTTCAAAGTACTGATTTCACTAAAACATATGGCAGTCTTTCCAATTTGTGCATACAGAGGTATCTTTTCTAACAGCTGCACTGTGTTTTGTTACATAGATGTGCCGTAATAGAGTACCCATTAATTGTTCTCCTAAAGGGAGTTCTGGTTATTTCCTTTTCATTTGGTTGTTGTTATTATTTTGCTATTGCAGATAATGCTGCATTGAATGACTGCCTTTGTACAGATAAAAGTGGATTTTCAGAAGTGGCATTTTGTAGGTCATAGAATATGTACATCTTAATTTTGAAAACTATTGCCCAATTGTGCTGAAAGGTTTACCTTTGCACCTACGATGTATGAGAGGTCCTGCTTACCTACATCTTTGCCAAAACTGATGCTATCAGTTCTCTTATTTTTGCTAGACTGATAAGTTAAAATGGCATCACATTGTTGTTGTGATTTGCATCTTATTAATGAAGTTTATTGTATTTTCATTCATTCATTGGCATGTATGTAACTTATTTCGTAGATTCTGTTCATAATCAACTGTCTACTTTAAAATTGGATTGTTTGCTTTTTTCCTATCAGTTTCTGAGGTTTTTAAAAACATATATATATATATAATGTATATATGTGTAACTGAATCACTGTGCTGTACACCTGAAATTAACATGATATTGTAAATCAACTATATTTGAATTTTAAAAAATAAATAATAAAAACATATATATACATATATATTATGGACATTAACCCTTATTCCATTGCTTCTCAAATTTAGGTACTGATTCATGCTGGAGGAAAACATTCTTGAAGGTCCATAGTGCTTATTTGTTATTTTTATTTTAACGTTACTTTATGTGAAAAACAGTTTACCTAGGGATTAATTCAAAATTTTAATAAACAAATTAACATCTTAAATGCAAAGAAAACTACACAGCCAATTGCAATTCAGATTAACAGAAAATGCAAAGTAACAGATGTTGTTGACACTGAACTTCCATTTGCAAGGTGGGTATGGCACTGCCTGCAGCTGCTCTCTTCTCCAGAGAGCAGTGTGCCTGCACTATGCATTGTGGGGAGTTTTGGGGCCTCTCTACTATTTTTTTCCCATGGACTTAGCATTAAACCTTTTACACTTGTTTCTTTCTGACGGGTTTACCTTCATGTGGCAAAAGTGTATAATTAACCCGTGATGATTAAAGTAGTTCCATTTGACATCAGTGTGATAAATTTATGTATATTGAATTCAACACCTACTACATGCCAGGCTCTGAGTCATGCTCTGGGGATACAACAGTGAACAAGGGAGAACAGATTCCTGTTGACATTCTAGTAATCCTAAATAATTAAACTGAAGAACGTCATCTAATGATAGGTGCTGTTAAGAAAATCATACAGGGAATGTGGTCAAGACAAACGGCAGGCTACTTCAGATTGGGTGACTACAAAGGTCTCCCTGAGGAGATGTCATCTGAATGAGTCCCAGACTATAACCTTTATCACCTGCCAGACTGTGAATGGACAAGCCTTTGGAGATTACAGTCCCCAGCCCTTGAGCTGCCTCAGCTGATGTCAAGTGGAGCAGAGGCAAGCTGTCCTCACTGAGCTCTGCCTACATGGTAGATTTTTAAGCAAAATAAATGTTGTTGTTGTGTTTTAAGTCACCAAGTTTGGAACATTTTGTTATGTACTAGGTGACTAGAACAATATAACAAATACATGAATATAGTAGTTCTGCAATATTAAAAAATACTAAGGAATAAAGTGAAAATGACATAAATTTCTACCACATGGAGAGAGCAGCTTAGTATTCAAGAGACTAATTTCATGTGTATAGGTACCTGTAGTTTGATTTGTTCTGACAGAGTTAGTAATACTATGTTTGTTCTTTTTATCATTGCCATCCTTCCCCTCTCCTCCCCTCCCCTTCTTTGTTCTTTTCTCCTCCTCCTATACCCACCCCCCGACCTTCCTTCTCCTCTCTCTCTTCTTCTCTTCCCTCTTTCTTCCCCTCTCCTACTCTTCTTCTTTTACATTTTTCCTTACCTTCAATTCTCCAATCTCTGACCCCCATTTCTATAGTATCTATCATTAACAACAATCTGATGTACATCCTTTCTTGCTTTTCTCCATGCTCAATTTTATATAAATAGATAAATACACAAAAATACGTATTTTTACATAATTTGTTATGAATACACAAGATAAAAAGATGTAAATTATAACATCAAAAACATAAAAAGATGTAAATTATAACATCAAAAACATAAAATGTGTAGGGGGGGAATAAAATGGAGAGCTTTAGAATGCATTCAAGTTTAAGTTATTATCAACTTAAATCATAACAAATATAAGTTTTTTTAAGTGAGTCTCATGGTAACTACAAAGCAAAAACCTATAGTAGATACACAGAAGATAAACAGAAAAGAATCTAAGCATACTACTGAAGAATATTATCAAATCTAAAAGGAAGAGAGCAAGAGAAGAAAAAAGAAGCAAAAGAATCATAAAATAGCCAGAACATAATAAACAAAATGGCAATAAATACATACATATCAATAATTACTTTAAATGTAAATAGACTAAATTCTCCAATCAAATGACACAGACTAGCTGATTAGATTTTTAAAAATAGACCCATCTATTTTAAATCTCTTATAGGCATCTACATGCTGCCTACAAGAGATTCACTAGAGACGTAAGGGTACACACAGATTGAAAGTGAAGGGATGAAAAAGGTATTCCATGCAAATAAAACCAAACAAAAACGGGGGTAGCTATACTTACATCACAGAAAATAGACTTTAAGACAAAGACTGTAATAAGAGACAAGATCATTATATAATGATATAGGGGTCAATCCAACAAGAGGATATAATGTTTGTAAATGTGCACCCAATATAGGGGCACCTAAATATATAAAGCAAATACAGATCTAAAGGGACCAAGAGACAGCAATACAATATTAGTAGGGGACTTTAACACCCTTCTTTCATCAATGGAAAAATCATCCAGACTAAAAAAACAATAAGGAAACATTGCCCTTAAATGACAAGTTTGACATAAAGGACTTAAGAGACGTATATAGAAATTCCATGCAAAAGCAACAGAATACACTTTCTTCTCAAGTGCACATGGAACATTCTCCAGGATGGATTATATGTTAGGCAACAGCACAAGTCTTAATAAATTTAAGAAGACTGAAATCATATCAAGCATCTTTTCTGACCACAGTAGTATGAAACTAGAAATCAATTACAAGAAGAAAATTGGAAAATTCACAAATTTGGTCAAGGAAAATTGGGTCAAAGAAGAAACCAAAAGAGAAATTAAAAAATACTTTAAGATAAATGAAAATGGAAATACAACATATCAACACTGATGGGATGCAGCAAAAGTGGTTCTAAGAGGGAATTTCATAGGGATAAATGCCTACATCAAGAAACAAGAAATACCTCAAATAAACAATCTAACTTTTCATCTCAAGGAACTAGAAATGGAAGAACAACTAAAGCCAAAAATGAATAGAATAAAGGAAATAACAAAGATTAGAATGGAAATAAAGGAGATAGACACTGAAAGAACAGTAGAAAAGATCAATGAAATTCAATGAAACTAAGAGCTGGTTCTTTGAAAGATAAACAAAATAGACAAAACTTTAGCTAGACTTACCAAGGAAAAAAAGGAAAGAGGACTCAAATAAAATCAGAAATGAAATTTTAGACATTACAACTGATACCACAAAATACAAAGGATCAAAAGAGACTGCTATGAACAAATATGTGCCAATAAATTGGGCAACCTAAAAGAAATGGATACATTCCTAGCAACACACAACCAACCAAGATTGAATCATGAAGAAATAGAAATTTTGAACAAACTGATTACAGTAAGGAGATTGAATCAGTCATCAAAAACCTCCCAACCAACAAAAGTCCAGGACCAGATGGCTTCACTGGTGAATTTTACCAAACATTAAAGAATTAATACCTATCCTTCTCAAACTCTTCCAAAAAACAGAAGAGGAGGGAACTCTTCCAAATTCATTTAATAAGGCCAGCATTACCCTGAAGCAAAAACTAGACAAGGATACCACAAGAAAAGAAAATTGCAGGCCAATATCCCTGGCAAACATAGATGCAGAAATCCTCAACAAAATACTAGCAAACAGAATTCAATAATACCTTAAAAGGAGCTTACACCATGATCAAGTGGGATTTGTTTCAGGGAAGCAAGGATGGTTCAATATCCACAAATCAATCAGCATGATACACCACATCGACAAAACAAAGGATAAAAATCATATGATCATCTTGATAGATGCAGAAAAAGCTTTTGATAAAATTCAACATCCATTTATGATAAAAATTCTCAACAAAGTGGATTAAGAGGGGACATACAACAACATAATAAAGGCCATATATGACAAACCCAAATATAACAGTATTATGTTAGTATATCACTAACATAATACTCAACAGTGAAAAGCTAAAAGCTTTTCCTCTAAGATCAGGAACAAGACAAGAATGCCCACTCTCAACACTTTCATTCAACATAGTATTAAAAAATCCTAGCCACAGCACTAGGATAAGACAAGAAAAAAGAGATAAAAGGCAAGAAAAAGAGATAGAAGCCATCCAAATTGGAAAGGAAGAAGTAAAACTGTTGCTCTTTGTGAATGACATGATACTACACATAGAGAGCCCTAAAGAGATCATCAAAAGGCTATTAGAACTCATAAAGGCAGTAAATGTGCAGAAAACAGTCAAAATACAGAAATCTGTTACATTTCTATACACTAATAAGGAACTATCAGAAAGAGAAATTAAGAAAGCAATCCCATTTACAATTGCATGAAAAAGCAGGAAATACCTAGGAATAAACATAACCAAGGAGGTGAAAATACCTGTACACTGAAAACTCTAAGATGCTGATAAAAGAAATCAAAGCAGACATAAACGGAAAGAAATTCTGGGCTCATGGATTGGAATAATTAATGTTGCTAAAATGCCTATACTACCCAAAACAATCTACAGATTCAATGAAATCTTTCTAAGAATTCCAATGATATTTTTCACAGGAATGGAACAAACAATCCTAAAATTGTATGAAACCACAAAAGATCCCAAATAGCCAAAGCAATCTTGAGAAGGAACCATGAAAGACCTTGAATAGCCAAAGCAATTTTGAGAAAGAAGAACAAAGTGGGAGGTATCACGTGTCCTGATTTCAAACTATATTGCAAAGCTATAGTAATCAAAGCATGATGGTGTTGGCATAAAACAGACACATAGATCAATGAAACAAAATAAAGATTCCAGAAATAAATCCATACATATATGGTCAATTAATTTATGACAAAGGATCCAGGAATATACAATGGAGAAAGGACAGTCTTTTCAATAAATTGTATTGGGAAAACTGAACAGTCACATGGAAAAACAAAACTGGACTACTAACTTACACCATACACAAAAGCTAACTGAAAATGAATTAAACATTGGAACATAAGACCTGAAACTATAAAACTTCTAGAAGAAAACATAGGTTGTAAGCTTCTTGAGATCAGTCTTGGCAATGATTTTTTGGATTTGACATCAAAAGCAAAGGTAACAAAAATTAATATACAGAAATCTGTTGCATTTATATATACCAACAATGAAAGATCAGAAAGAGAAATTAAGGAAACAATACCATTTACCATCACATCAAAAATAATAAAATACCTAGGAATAAACCTACCAAAGGAAGCAAAAGACTGGTACTCCAAAAACTATAAGATGCTGATGAAAGAAATCAAAGATGACATAAACAGATGGAAAGATATACTGTGTTCTTGGAAAGAATCAATATTGTCAAAATGACTACATTACCCAAGGCAATCTACAGATTTAATGCAATCCCTCTCCAATTACCAATGGCATTTTTCACAGAACTAAACCCATACACCTATGGTCAATTAACCTACAACCAAGGAGGCAAGACTATACAATAGAGGAAAAAGATCTCTTCAATAAATGGTGCTGGAAATGTAAATTGGTACAGCTCCTATGGAGAACAGTATGGAGGTTCCTTAAAGAACTAAAAATAAAGCTACCATATGATCCTGCAACCCCACTCCTGGGCATATATCTGGAGAAAACCATAATTCGAAAAAATACATGCATCCCAGTGTTCATTGCAGCACTATTTACAATAGCAAAGACATGGAAGCTACCTAAATGTCCATCAACAGATGAATGGATAAAGAAGATGTGGTATATATATACAATGGTATATTACTCAGCCATAAAAAAGAATGAAATAATGCCATTTGCAGCAACATGGATGGACCTAGAGATTATCACACTAAGTGAAGTAAGCCAAAGACGAATATCATATAATATGCCTTATACGTGGGCTCTCTCTCTCTATATATAGATATAGATATAGATATAGATATAGATATAGATATAGATATATAGATAGATAGATAAATAGATATAGATATAGATAGATAGATATAGATATAGATATACACAAATGAACTTATTTCCAAAAGAGAAAGAGACTCACAGACAGAAAACAAATTCATGGTTACCAAAGGGGAAAGAGGGGGGTCGGGGGAGGGATAAATTGAAAGGTTGGTATTAACATGTACACACTACTATATATAAGCTAGATAACCAACAAGGGCCTACCATATAGCACAGAGAACTATGCTCAATGTATAACTGAATCACTGTGATGTATGCCTGAAACTAACACAATATTGTAAATTAGCTATACTTCAATAAAAAATTTTTAAATTTATTAAAAAATACGAAAGCAAAGGTAACAAAAGCAAAATAAACAAGCGGGACTACATAAAACTAAAAGGCTTCTGCACAACAAAGTAAACCTTCAACAAAATGAAAAGGCAACCTCTGGAAGAAACTATTTGCAAATCATATATTGGATATGAGGTTATAATCCAAAATATATAAGGAACTCATACAACTCATAAAACAATCAAATTTTAAAGATGGAGCTTCCCTGGTGGCGCAGTGGTTGAGAACCTCCCTGCCAGTGCAGGGGACATGGGTTTGAGCCCTGGTCTGGGAAGATCCCACATGCCATGGAGCGACTAGGCCTGTGAGCCACAACTACTGAGCCTGCGCATCTGCGCTTGTGCTCCGCAACAAGAGAGGCCGCGACAGTGAGAGGCCCGCACACCACGATGAAGAGTGGCCCCTGCTCACCACAACTAGAGAAAGCCCACACACAGAAACAAAGACCCAACACAGCCAAAAATAAATAAATAAATAAAATTTAAAAAAAAAAAAAGGAAAGCAAGGATGTTTAAAAAATAAATTTAAAGATGGGCAGAGGACCTGAATAGACGTTTTTCCAAAGAAGACATACAAATGGTCAACAGATTCATGAAAATGTGCTCAACCTCACTGATCATCAAGTAAATGTGAATCATAACCACGAGGTATCGCCTCACACCTGTTAGAAAGGCTATTGTCAAAAAGACAAATAAGAAATGTTTGCAAGGATGTGGAGAAAAGGGAATCCTTGTGTACTGTTGATAGGAATGTATATAAATTGATGCAGTCACTATGGAAAACAATATGAAGTTTCCTGATAAAATTAAAAATGTGATCCAGTAGTCATACTTCTGGGCATTTATCTGAAAGAAATAAAAATACTAGCTCAAAAAGATATAGTTATGTATAATTGCACCCCATATTCATTACAGCATTATTTACAATACCCAAGACATGGAAGCAACCTATGTGTCCATCAGTGTAAAAACAGAAAAAGAAAATGTAGTATATATACACACAATAGAATATTATTCAGCCATAAAAAGAAGGAAATCTTGCCATTTGCAACAACATGGATGGAACTTGAAGGCATTATGCTAGGTGAAATAAGTCAGACAGAGAAAGACGAATACTGTATGATCTCACATGTGGAATCTAAAGAAAATGAAAACTGAACTCATAGAATCAGAGAACAGATAGGTGTTTGCCAGAGAATGGGTTGAGGGGGTGGGGTGGATGAAATGAGTGAAGGGGGTCAAAAAGCACAAACTTCCAGTTATAAAATAAATGAGGTCCTGGGGATATAATGTATAGCGTGCTGACTATAGTTAATAATACTCTACTGTATATTTTAAGGTTGCTAAGAGAGAATATCTTAAAAATTCTTATTATAAGAAAAAAAGTGGGGCTTCCCTGGTGGCGCACTGATTGAGAGTCCAGGAAGATCCCACATGCCACGGAGCGGCTGGGCCCATGAGCCATGGCCGCTGAGCCTGCACGTCCGGAGCCTGTGCTCCGCAATGGGAGAGGCCACAACAGTGAGAGGCCCACATACTGCAAAAAAAGGAAAAAAAAAAAAGTGTAACTATGTGTGATGATGGATGTTAACTACATTTATTGTGGTGATCATTTTGCAACATATACATATGTTGTACACAAACTAATATAATGTTATATATCAATTATGTCTCAATAAAAAATAAAATAATATTCAAATAATAGTACTCTTCTAACACATTTGCTGTAAAGATTAATGGGTGTTAAAGTTTTGTCACATAGAAGAAGCTCAATAAATGGTAGTTAATATTGTCATTTAAAAAAAACTATAAACAAAATTTCGGGAATTTGAACCCAACTGTATAATACATCATTGCCAGTGAGATTTATCTCAGGAATGTAGGGAATTAACCATTTAAAAAGCAATCACTGTAATTCACCATATTACCCCACTGAAAAATAAAAACCATATGATTATATCAATAGATGTAGATAAATCCTTTGACAAAATCCACCACCCATTCCTGATAAAACTCTCAGCAAGGTCTTCCTGGTGGTGCAGTGGATGAGAGTCCGCCTGCCGATGCAGGGGACGTGGGTTCGTGCCCCGGTCCAAGAAGATTCCACATGCCATGGAGCGGCTGGGCCCACGAGCCATGGCTGCTGAGCCTGCACGTCCGGAGCCTGTGCTCCGCAACGGGAGAGGCCACAACAGCTAAAGGCCCGCGTACCGCAAAAAAAAAAAACCTCTCAGCAAATTAGGAGTAGAAGAGACCTTCCTCAAGTGAGTAAGGGTCATCCATGAACAACCTACACCTAACCTCAGACTTAATGGTGAAAAATTATGAACAAATAAGGATGTCTGCTCCCAGCATTTCTGTTTAACAATGTATTAGAGGTGGTAGCCATTGCAGTAAGGTAAGGAAAAGAGATAAAAGGAACCCAGATTAGGAAGGAAGAAGTAAAAATTTTCCTTCACAAAGAACATGATCATCTATTTGGAAAATCCAGTGAAAGCTATGGAAAACTTACTAGAACTGATAATGAGGTTAGCAAGGATACAGAATACAAGATAGTATAAAAAACTAGTTGCACGTCTATGTATGAGCAATTTGAAATTGAAATTAAATAAAAATACTGTTTACAATAGCAACAAAAATATGAATTGAGGGTAAATCTAATGAGAATGTGCAAGGCCTGAAGAATGAATACTACAAAATATAACAGAGAAATTAAAGAAGCTCTAAATGAAGAATGATACTGTGTTTGTAGTTTAGAAGACACAATATTTTCAAGATGTCAGTTCTCCTCAAATTGATCTATAAATTTAATGCAATTCCAATCAAAGTCCCAGCAGTATTTCTCCTTTTTTGGTAGAAATTGACAAGCTGATTCTAAACTTCATAGAAAAATGCAAAGGACTTAGAACAACCAAAACAACTTTGAAAGAGAAGATCAAAGTTTAAAGTCTAATGCTCCTGATTTCAGTACTTACTATTAAACTACAATAATTAAGACATTGTAGTATTGGTGTCAAGATAGACAAATAGACTGATGGAACACAATAGAGAGTCCAGATATAAGCCCATACATATATGGATTCCACTGGAAGAGTGCCCATGAAAACTTGCTTGGTTTCCCCCAGACTTTGTCCCATACACCGTTTCCCTTTGTTACTTTTAATTGTTTCCCCCTTTTGCTTTAATAAATCATAGCCATGAGTACAGCTACTCATGTAGTTGTAGGCTTTTTGATGATGGCCATTCTTACTGGTGTGAGGTGATACCTTATTGTGGTTTTGATAAACATTTCTATAATAATTAGTGATGTTGAGCATCTTTTCATATGCCTGTTGGCCATCTGTATGTCTTCTTTGGAGAAGTGTCTGTTTAGGTCTTCTGCCCATGTTTTGATTTCTTTTTTTGGTTTTTCAATATTAAGCTTTATGAGATGTTTGTATATTTTGGATATTATTTGCAAATATTTTCTCCTATTCCATAGGTTGTTTTTTCATTTTGTTTATGGTTTCCTTTGCTGTGCAAAAGCTTTTAAGTTTGATTAGGTCCAATTTGTTTATTTTTGCTTTTATTCATTTTGCCTTGTGAGACTAATCTAAGAAAATATTGCTAAGATTTATGTCAGAGAATGTTTTGCCTATGTTCTCTCCTAGGCGTTTTATGGTATCATGTCTTATATTTAGGTCTTTAAACCATTTCAAGTTTATTTTTGTATATAGTGTGGGGGGGTGTTCTAATTCCATTGATTTACATGTAGCTGTCCAGCTTTCCCAACACTATTTGTTGAAGAGACTGTCTTTTCTTCATTGTATATTCTTGCCTCCTTTGTCATAGATTAATTGACCATAGGTTTATTTGGTAGGTTTATTTCTGGGCTCTCTATTCTTTTCCATTGATCTATATGTCTGTTTTTGTGCCAATGCCACATTGTTTTTTATACTGTAGCTTTGTAATATTGTCTGAAGTCTGGAAGGGCGATGTCTCCAGATTTGTTCTTTCTCCTCAGGATTGCTTTGGCAATTCTCAGTCTTTTGTGTTTCCATATAAATTTTATGATTATTTGTTCTAGTTCTGTGAAAAATGTCATGGGTATTTTGATAGGGATCACATTAAATCTGTAGATTGCTTTCGGTAGTATGGCCATTTTAACAATATTAATTCTTCCAATCCAAGAGCATGGGATATCTTTCCATTTCCTTTATGAATGTTTTATAGTTTTTAGTATATAGGTCTTTCACCTCCTTAGTTAAGTTTATTCCTAGGGATTTTATTTTTTTGATACAGTTTTAAATAGGATTGTTTTCTTACTTTCTCTTTCTGATATTTCATTATTAGTGTAAAGAAATGCAACAGATTTCTGTATGTTAATCTTGTATCCTGCTACCTTGCTGAATTCATTTATTAGCACTAATAGTTTTTGTATGGAGATTTTCGGGTTCTCTCTATTGCGTATCATGTCGTCTGCAAAGAGTGACAGTTTTACCTCTTTCCTTCCAATTTGCATACCTTTTATTTCTTTGTCCTGTCTGATTGCTGTGGCTAGGACTTCCAATACTGTGATAGAAGTGGTGAGAATGGGCATCCTCGTCTTTTTCCTGAATTTAGCAGAAAGTCTTTCAGCTTTTCATGGTTGAGTATTAAGTTGTCTGTGGGTTTGTGGTAAATGGCTTCCCTTGTAACTGCCTTTAGAATCCTATCTTTATCTTTAATTCTCACAATTTTAATTATAATATGTCTTGGTGTGGATCTGTTTGGGTTTATCTTGTATAGGACCCTCTGTTCTTCCTGTACCTGGATATCTGTTTCCTTCTTTAGGTTTGGGAAGTTTTCAGTCATAAATTCTTCAAATACATTTTTGATCCTCTTTTCTCTCTCTTCTCCTTCTGGAACCTCTATTATACTTAGGTTGGCATCCTTCATATTACTCTCTCTATATCTCATGTGTTGCTTGCTTTCTTTTTTTCTTTTTTTTCATTTTTCTTTCTGTCTGCTGTTCTGATTGGGTGATTTCCATTATTCTATCTTCCAGGTCACTTATTCATTCTTCTTTCTTATTTAGTGTGCTATTTATTGCTTCTAGATTGTTTTTTATTAGACAACAATTGAGTTGTCTAATTTTGATTGGTTTGTCTTTACAGTTTCTAGTTCCTTGTTACAGTGATCTGCATTTCTATCAATCATCTTTCTTAATTCCTTTAGCATTTTTATTATCTCCTTTTTGAACTTGTGGTCTAACAGTCTGGTGAGGTCTGTTTCATTATTTGTTCTTTCAGGGGATTTCTCTTGTTCTTCTAATTGGGAGTAGTTCCTCTGCCTTTTCATTTTACTTAAACTTTCTCTGTCTCTATGAATTCAGGAGAAGCAGTTATCTATTGTGGTGTTTGAAGGGATATTTTTAAGTGGGAGTGTCCCTGTGTAGACTGTGTGAGTCCAGTATTTTTGGTGCAGTGGCTGGGTTTGGTATGAATGACAGCCACATCTTTCCTCATAGTGTGCTGGCCATTATCCCTTGATAGTAGGTGTGATTGATGTTGTGGTCTCCAGAGCCTGTGCTGGACGTCAGATGAGACCTCCTCTTTGCTCCATGGCTGTCACAGCCCTGTTGGGGCAGGGTCTGCTCCCCAGTTGTTGGAGTAGAAGCCCTGAGGGTTGGGTTTGATCAGGATCCATTGCCCTTGAGTGTGTGAAATAAAATTCATATTTTATGCCAAGACAAGAAAAATTTAAACATAAAAAATTCTTCTCTGCACTTTGGCCTGCTCTCTTCCCCCACGATGCTTGTGTTTCTGCATTATGCATCAACAAAACCTTCCCCATCAGCAGGGATACCTGCTCAGCCTTAAAGAGCAAAATTCTCCCAGCAACTCCTTAAAAGATAACATTCCTTCTTGATCTTGTACAGGGCCACATGACCCACCACCATGATGCTTAGATCTGGATCATTTAAACTGCCAATAAAATGTCATTTGATGTATAGCCCTCTTTCTCAAAAAAATTTATATAACTGTGCCTTGACTTCTAACAGGTGGAACAGTTCTCAGAGCTTTCTGGGGTGCTCTTTCCTGACTGTAATCCTCAAATTTGGCTTGAATAAAATTTTCCATTTCTTTCTTAGATCAACTGATTAATTTTTCATTGACAAGTGCATGCCCTGCCCCACAGGAGATGATTGCTAAAGCAAGTGAGGCCCATGTGGTCACAGTGACCCTATAGGCTGCCTGTGCAGGTGGCCGTGGTTCCATCCAGAAGCAGCCCATGGTCACGTCTCTTTCTCCGTGTGTTTGTCCCAGACCTACTGCTAGGCTGTGCTGTGGAGTGGGCTGGGGCTGGGGCCAGGGTGCTGTAGCTGCAGGAATCTAGGTGGTCGTGCTGCCACCTGGAACTTGGGCTGCCTCTGTGGCCAACCTCTCCCAGGACCTGTCAGCCGCAGATCCAGCTCCAAGCTGCAGTGTAGAGTGGGTGGGGCCGGAGCACTCCTGCCAAACACAAAAAAACAGCTGTGTACTCCTGCCCAGGGCCTGTCCACCAGAGACTCAGCACCCAGCTACTGTGAGTTTCTGTGGCACCACTTAGTGTGCATGCTGACAAAGTCTGCATGTGAGTGCTGACAATGGGCGCCAAGGTTCGGTCCGGACCACACCCCAGGCCCTCCAGCCTGTCTCCCTGCAAGTAGATTGAGTCCTCTCCCAGGGCCTGTTGGTCCAAGATTTGGCACTTTGCCTCTGTGAGTATTTGTGACCCCATCTGGTGTGCACCTTGAACTGGGAAGTGAGGTGTGGCAGCAGCCGCCAGCACTGGTCTCTCTGCCCTGATTGTTAGCGAGCCAGCATGCCCACCCTCCTCGGGAGTAGAATTTAGGCTTTTTCCAGCCCCTATATCTGTCCCAGCGGACCTCCCAGCAAGTAAGGGGCCTCTCCAGGGCAAGGGTGTGCCCTTGTGGACCTTCTCTCCTTTACGGATCCCTCCCAGGGGCGCCAGTTCCGTCTCGGCGCCTTTTCCCCCTTCCTACCCAGTTGCATGGAGACGTTTGTTAAAGCTTTGGTTGTATAGGAGTTCTGCCAGTTTCCAGTTGGTTTTCTGTGAGACTTGTTGCACATGTAGATGTATTTTTGATGTGTTTGTGGGGGGAGGTAAGCTCAATGTCCTCCTACTCCGCCATCTTGATCCCCCTCCAACAATTTTGTTTTTAAAAGCCCAAAAGTGGAAACGACCACCATGTCCATCAAGTGGTGAATGAATAAATTGTGGCGTTTCTACACTATAGGATACTACTCAGCCTTAAAAATAAATGAATTATGGATACATGAAACAACATACAGGAATCTCAGCATAATTATGCTGAAAGATGGTGGGCAAAAAATACATACTATTTTATTACATTTATATAAAGGGCTGGAAAATACAAACTAATGTATAGTGATAGAAAACAGATCAGTATTTGCCTAGGGAGGAGTATTGGAAAGAAAACCTGAAAAGGCTCATGGTTGGGTTCTCTTCATTATCTTGACTGTTTCATATATATATATATATATCAGCACATCAAATTGTACACTTTAAATACATACAGCTTAATGTATGTCTATTGTATCTCAGGAGAGCTATTATATCTCAGGAGAGCTGTTAAAATAATTTAAACTGTTAAAAAATATTCACATTTCCCTGATTGTCTTATGATAATTTTGTTTGCAGCGTTCTTGTTAAAATTTAGATGAAAATAAATCCATGCACTAGCTGGTAAACATTTCTCTTAAGTCTCTAGGTCTGTAAGTTCCCCATCAACTCTTTTATTATTTCTTAGGAAAAAATTTTAATGAGCAAAATTTGGTTATTTTTCTATATAGTTCCACAGTCTAATTTTGTTGACTGTATCCCCACTGTGGTAGCTAACCTATATTTCTCTGGTTCTTGTATTTCCTATATGTTGGTAGTTAGGTCTAGAGTCTTAAGTTTGATTTTCTGGGGGCATGAGTACTTCCGTAGCAGGTGTAGTGTTCTTTCATTAAATTGGCATATAGAAGCTGGTTGTCTTTTTTTCCCCAGTTTTATTGAGATATAATCGACATAAAGCACTGTATAAGTTTAACATGTACAACATAGTGATGTGACTTACATGCATCATGAAATGTTTATCATGATAAGTTTAGTGAACAACCATCATTTCGTATAGATACAAAATAAAAGTAATAGAAAAAGTTTTCCTTGTTATGAGAACTCTTAGGATTTACTCTTTTAACAACTTTCATATGTAATATACAGCAATGTTAATTATATTTATCATCTTGTACCTTACATCCCTAGTACTTATTTATCTTATAATTGGAAGTTTGTCTTACTGAAGGTTACAATCTATTTACAGTTATTACAAAATATTAGCTGTATTCTCTGCTTTGCAAAATATATTCTTGTAGCCTATCTTACACCCAATAGTTTATACCTCCCACTCCCCGACCCTTATAATATTGCTCCTACCCACCACTGGTAACCACTAGTTTGTTCTCTATATCTGAGTCTGCTTCTTTTTTTTTATATTCACTAGCTTGTTGTATTTTTTGGATTCCACATATAAGCGATATCATGCCATATTTGTCTTTCTCTGTCTTAACTTAGCATACAGACTTTCTTAACAGTGTTGTAAAATTCACCTCTTATATTTTCATCTAGTACTTTTTTTTCCTTGATCTTTTTTTATTGAAGTATAGTTGATTTACAATATTTTATTAGTTTCAGGTGTACAGCATAGTGAGTCAATATTTTTATAGATTATACTCCATTTAAAGTTATTATAAAATATTGGCTATATTCCTTGTGCTGAACAATATATCCTTGTAGCTTATTTATTTTATAGTTTGTATTTCTTCATCCCTTACCCCTATCTTGCCCCTCCTCCCTTCCCTCTCACCACTGGTAACCACTCTATATCTGTGAGTCTACTTCTTTTGTTATATTCACTAGTGTGTTTTATTTTTTAATTCTACATATAAGTGGTAACATATGTCTCACTTATTTCACTTAATACCTTCCAGGTTCATCCATGTTGCTGCAAATGGCAAAATTCTGTTCTTTTTAATGGCTGAATAATAGTCCCCTGTAGGGCTTCCCTGGTGGCACAGTGGTTGAGAGTCCGCCTGCTGATGCAGGGGACAGGGGGTCATGCCCTGGTCTGGGAAGATCCCACATGCCATGGAGCAGCTGGGCCCGTGAGCCATGGCCACTGAGCCTGCGTGTCCGGAGCCTATGCTCCACAACGGGAGAGGCCACAACAGTGAGAGGCCCGCGTACTCTATATCTGTGAGTCTACTTCTTTTGTTATATTCACTAGTGTGTTTTATTTTTTAATTCTACATATAAGTGGTAACATATGTCTCACTTATTTCACTTAATACCTTCCAGGTTCATCCATGTTGCTGCAAATGGCAAAATTCTGTTCTTTTTAATGGCTGAATAATAGTCCCCTGTAGGGCTTCCCTGGTGGCACAGTGGTTGAGAGTCCGCCTGCTGATGCAGGGGACAGGGGGTCATGCCCTGGTCTGGGAAGATCCCACATGCCATGGAGCAGCTGGGCCCGTGAGCCATGGCCACTGAGCCTGCGTGTCCGGAGCCTATGCTCCACAACGGGAGAGGCCACAACAGGGAGAGGCCCGCGTACAGCAAAAAAAAAAAAAAAGTCCACTGTATATATATATAAGACATCTTCTTTATCCATTCATCTATTGATGGGCTCTTAGGTTGCTTCCATATCTTGGCAATTGTAAATAATGCTGCAGTGAACATGGAGTGTGTATATCTTTTTGAATTACTGTATTTGTTTTCTTCAGATAAATACCCAGGAGTGTAATTGCTGGGTCATATTGTAGTTCTTTTTTTTTTAAATTTTTTGAGGAAACTCCACACTGTTTTCCACAGTGGCTGTACTGATTTACATTCCCACTAACAATGTGCAAAAGTTCCCTTTTCTCCACATCCTCGCCCACATTTGTTATTTGTGTTATTTTTGATGATAGCCATTCTGACAGGTGTGAGGCGATATCTCATTGTGGTTTTGATTTGCACTTTCCTGATGATTAGAGATGCATTTCCTCTTTGGAAGTATGCCTATTCAGATTCTCTGCCCATTTTAAAAGCCAGGTTGTTTGGTTTTGTGATGATCTTCAATTAGTTATGGCTATGGGAAGTGATTAGTGACCTTTGGGTAGAGTGGGAGTTCTGTATGATCCCACAGTAACTGTTGTAGTGAATGGTGGGGGTTTGTATTGGACAATTAGTGAGTATGTGATTTCATGCCTCTGTGTACTTTCTGTCATAATGTCACCCTTAGAAGTATTCATTGGTATTTAAAGGGCAGAATTAATGGAAACCAAGTAGAAAAGTCTTAGTCAAGCAATAGGCCATGGACAATGATGATAGCTGCTAATAATGATTGTGGCTTAGATATAGGAAATTAGTCCAGAAAGGTGATCAATTTCCAACAGAGATAGAGTCCAAAGGTAGTGAAGAACAAGTTCACATTAATATTTAAAAGATTAACATGTCTTTTTACTTCCCAAAGCCAGTACTAAAAGCCTACCGAGATCATAAGAAATCAGAACACATATATGAGCAGAACCGATACCGGTTAATCACTTCTGGAGTCCTAAAGCCTCCAGGAAGCACTGAAGAAAGAAGTTCTACCAAATCTCTTGTTCAGTTCGAGTGTGAAGATTCTGTGAAAAAGAAAAAACAGGTAAGTATTAAAGTACTTAATTGATCTTTTTAATGTTAGTTTCATATAGCATTGCTCACATGCTTTTAACTCATAAGGATAGTGGCAAAATCTTTTTCCCTTAGGTTACGTAATGGATTGGGGGAATACAGTATTTCCCAGTTCTTCCTATTTAAGGAAAATTTGGACAGTAGAGTAAAATCATAAAGGAAAACTTTCAGCATTCATATAGTGTCTTCTGATCTTCTCTAGAAGACATGTTAAAAGAAGACATAATAGTATTTTGAATGTTATTATAACTTTTATGAAATTTTCATCATTATCCCCCCAAATCTTTGAAGACCTTGGTGAAGGGCAATAAAATGGAAACTGAACCAACTAGAGAGACAACTTTTGTAATTGGTGAGAGTTGTAGAGTGGGGAAGTTGCCTTGCAATAAATAAGTGAATAGTAGTTCTGGGGCAAAATCACTAGAGCCTGGCTTTATGTAAACACCTACAAAAAATGTATCTACATAAACACCTTTATGTAGATAATTAAACAAAAGAACAGAAGTGGAAGAAAATGTGGAGGACACACCCACAATAAAAATACCAATAGAGCCAAGAATTCTCTGAGCTTTTTATTGAGAGGATCTTTCAGTGCTAGTTGTCTGTCTTTCAGGCTTTGGGCTGCAGTGCTAGAAATTGAGAGTTGAGGACAAGCTCTGTCCTCGAGGATTTCAGGATCTGGAGGTGGGAATGAACAAGTAAACACTTAAGCGCAGTGAGGTGTGATAAGAGCTCTCACTGATCATTTAAAGTACAAAATAATGGAGAACTGAGCAGAAGGGATGCTTATACCTGGTGGCTAGGGGGACCATCAGTGGAAGAACAGCTACCCTAGGGAACTGCGCTAAGCTCGGAGGAATAAGTGGAAAGTTAACAAGGCAGATAAGGTGGGGGAGCTATGGCCTTGGGAGCCATGGGTTTGGGTGAGATTATCCTGAAAGAATATCATATGATAAATTGTATGAAATTGTATAGCTTCAGTTAATTTGGTTTCTGTGAAGTAGAAAGAGAGAATGAGATATTTCAAGTGGGGCCAAGAAAGATCTGATTGTACATTAATTAGCTCATTTGGTATAAAGTGGGTTTCAAGAGCTTGAATTTTAACAAGAGATTATGCAAACTATTATATATAGGAAGGATTAATAAAACAAGGTCCTACTGTATAGCACAGGGAACTATATTCAATATCCTGTGATAAACCATAATGGAAAAGGATATGAAAAAGAATATGTGTAAAACTGAATCACTTTGCTGTACAGCAGAAATTATCACAACATTGTAAATCAACTATACTTCAATAAAATTTTTAAAAAATAAAAGCGAGAGAGATTGTGCGCACATCTGGGATGAAGGAAGTAACTGAAAAGGAATAAGTTATAGGTTATGTTTGGCTGTAACTGTAACTAAGTGAAGAATTCAGTAAAGAGTTAGAGGTTGAATGGAAATGTGGAAGAAAGGAGATATTCTATTTAAAAGGAGAAGGGTATTTATTCTGAGAAGAGGTTCATTTTTCTGGGTATTGATTTCTCAGAATGAGTTCAGAATGGAAATGTATCTAGTAAGATTTACTGGGAGATGAAGGAAGGAAGGAAGGAAGGAAGGAAGGAAGGAAGGGAGGGAGGGAGGGAGGGAGGAAGGAAAGAAGGAAGGAAAGTTGAAGGCTTTGCTTCTGGTAATTAAGAAAGATTGACTTATCAATTGGACTGGGAATCCACCATAGAGGAATATTATAGATGTTCTACAATTTATGAATAAATGCTCCCTCTATTTCCCTCCCCTAACCCCTGCAAAGTCCAAACATATGTGACTGTTTAAATTGAATCACATCTTCCCACTGAGTTACATAATTAGAAATAAAATGAAAATGTTTAGGCCTATTGTTGAAGAAACCTTTCACTTAGAATGCAGTACAACTTTTTAAGAGATATAATAAATAAAATAAATGCATTTCCTGTTAAAATATTAATACTCTTGTCTCATAAAAGAGTTAACTACAGCTCTTGTTGAAACATTGGGACAAAGCAATATATATTGTCTCTGGTTCTGGTATCTGGTTTGGCCTCTTCTTTTAGATAAGAAAACAGTACCTTTGTTGCTATCCCTGGCCAATAAATGAAAGGAGCATATTTTATCTTTGATTTTAAAGATGTATGTCCTTTAGCTCTGAAATTCCCAGGATTCTCTTCTGAAACTCCTATTCAATGAGGTATTTAATCAGAGATAGAGAATAATGATCCCTATGAATACAAATCTTATGGGGACGTTGTTCCACAGAGCTTATGGTAATAACTCTCTTATAGAAATGGCAATCTCTATTAATTCTGCTAATAGGCAATAAAGATATCATCTATATATGTACCTCAATTATTCACCAAAGCAGGTCTGCAATGCAGATTCTTTTATCTTAAAGCCAGTCCTGTCAGAGAGACAAAGGGATGACTGTTGGAGTTGATGTCACATTTCCTCAAACACGGTTATCAACCTCCTCGGCAGGAGAAGACGTGTTTGATGCTGTCCCAAGTTTGTTGGGGAGGAGCAAAGGAGTGTCAGTGGCACTGAGAGCAGACAGTGGGACCCAGGGATTGGAGCAAACCTCAAGTGTGTGAACATGGTAGGGGCTTAGCCTTGGGGCTCCACACGTGGTCCGGAGCCAGTAGCATCTGCATCTCCTGGGAGCAAGTGAGAAATGCAGAATCTCAGGCTCCACCTTGGATTGGCTGGCAGACTCTGCATTTCAACAGGTTACACAGGTAATTCATATGCACACTGAAGTGTGAGAGGCACTGTCTCCAGAACAAACAATTAATTGTGAGTTAATAACATATATGCTTATGCTTAGGACCCACAGGGCGGGAAGCATAAGCATATATGTTACTAACTCACAATTGCCTGTTCTGGAGACAGTGCCTCTCACATTTCAGTGTGCATGTGAGGACACATGTACCCCAGTGTTCATTGCAGCACTATTTACAATAGCCAGGACATGGAAGCAACCTAAATGTCCAATGATAGATGAATGGATAAAGAAGATGTGGTACATATATACAATGGAATATTACTCAGCCACAAAAAGGAACGAAATTAGGTAATTTGTAGAGATGTGGATGGACCTAGAGTCTATCATATAGAGTGAAGTAAGCCAGAAAGAGAAAAACAAATATTGTATATTAATGCATATATGTGGAATCTAGAAAAATGGTACAGATAAACCTATTTGTAGGGCAGGCATACAGATGTAGATGTAGAGAACAGACATGTGGACACAGGGAGGAAGGGGAGGGTGGGATGAATTGGGAGATTAGATTTGACATAAATACACTACCATGTGTAAAATAGATAGCTAGTGGAACCTGCTGTATAGCATAAGGAGCTCAGCTCGGTGCTCCATGATGGCCTAGATGGGCGGGATGGGGGGAGGTGGGAGGGAGGTCCAAGAGGGAGGGAATATAGGTATACATATAGCTGATTCACTTCACTGTACAGCAGAAACTAACACAGCATTGTAAAGCAATTTTACTCCAATAAAAAAATAAATAAAGGGCTTCCCTGGTGGCGCAGTGGTTGAGAGTCCGCCTGCCGATGCAGGGGACACAGGTTCGTGCCCCGGGAAGATCCCACATGCCGCGGAGCGGCTGGGCCTGTGAGCCATGGCCGCTGAGCCTGCACGTCCGGAGCCTGTGCTCCACAATGGGAGAGGCCACAACAGTGAGAGGCCCGCGTACAGCAAAAAAAATAAATAAATAAATAAATAAATAAATAAATAAATAAATAAATAAATAAATAAAATAAGAGGAGGAAGTTCGAAAAAAAAATAACACATATGCTTCTCCAAGGCTATTACATAATACTGATCCCCAATACTCAATGTAACAACCTGTCACATTCATTAAAAATAGTTTATTATGAGTTATGACGACAGCTGTCCAAGATGTCACTCACCGAAAAGCATCAAGGTTGTCAGAACGAAGTGGGGCTGGTGGGTGGGGGCAGGGCATCGAGGGAAAGGCCACGGTCAGGGGAGATACAGAGCAACTGAGCAAGGGGAGTGGTGGGCTCTCATAAACACCAGGGAGCTGGTAACATTTTGATGTAATAAACATTTAAGTGAAGGGAGAAGAGAAGGCAATGGGAAGTGTTGCTGGGGGTGCTTGTCGGAAGGAGACGGACATCTGGGCAAGGAGTACTGAGAGGGAATCTATCACTGCCGATCAATAGTTTGAAAGTTTTCAGTTCCAAATTGCTTTCCTTTAAGCCCTAGACATCTTAGGCAGTGTGGTAATTAGTCCTGGAGGTTAATATTTTGTTACATATATAGTTTATTCCCCCCCCCCAAAAAAACTAATTTTTTAAAAAACTGGCTTTGTTTAGATCCAATGGCCCTCTGCTGAGGCGTTCTCCCCCTCTCCTGCTAAACTGTCACGTACCAGCACTGGAAGAAGAGGCCTCTACGAGATTAGTTCCTCAACTTACCCTAAGTACTATTTCCATGACCGGGAAGAAGTCATTAAAGCCAACATTCAAAATCCCTTGCAAATCATCAAAATAGTACGTGAAAATGAGCACATTGGATTTCTTTATATGATCTCTGCAGTGCCAAGATCTTCCACTGAGTACGATAGATATAATCTGAAGTGAGTTCTCTTTTATGAAGCAATTTATTTAGCAGTAAAAATTACAAATAAGATTGCAAATGTTATCCATAATCAATTGCGTGTTAATGATTTATCTGATAAAATATAAGTTGGGTTATCAACTGTTATCCATAATCAATTGTGTGTTAATGATTTATCTGATAAAATATAAGTTGGGTTATCATTCAATGACAAATGAATCTTAATCACAACAATTTTATTTTTCCCATTTATCTTTACTTATAGACATTTTATAGACACTGCTGTGTTTCTATGTTTATATTATATTGATATAATTCCATTTATTTTTAATCAGTATTACAAACATATTTTTGATATTTTTTGATTACTGGGAAAAGAAGATGGCAATGTATAAAAAATAGATGATGCTTGATTTTTTTCACATGCCATTTCAGCTTTCCTTAATAGAGTAGAAATAAGGGTTTTTTCTAAGTAAAATGAGCTTGATAATTTAGGGTATTTATATAGATTAATAATACACACACACTCACATATACTCTATTGTTGCTAAACACACATTTGTTGTTGAAATAATTTGAAGAGTCACCCAAATGTGTCTGTGAATTGCTTTAAAATTCAGCACAACAAGTAACAGGACTTAAAGATGATGCTGACCTTCCTCTGGTTGTTTAGTTGGGTTGAATGCTACAGTTGTTGAGATGGTCTTTCCTTGAAGGTGGTTGTAGTTGAGCATTGCCACCAAATTCTTTGAGCTGCCTTCCCCAGTCTCTGCTGCATAGGAAGATAAAAGTTCTTTCTAGGAATTCTCCTCTCCCTTACTCAGCACTGTAGTTTTGATTGAGTCAGATAACACTGAAAACAACTCTCCTGCTGGGGAGAAGAAAAACATTTTAATTGAATTTTTAAATGATAGATTTATTGTAAACCTGAAAGAGCTTAACAGGAGTGAGAAACAATTTGTAGAAGGAAGAGAGATGCTTATGAAAATCATTCAACAAAATGTATTGAGCACGCAATCTATAGCATGACCATTTCTAGGTGCTAGAGCTTTGTTAGTGAACCATCCAGATCAAAATTGCTGCCCTCATGGAGCTTACATTTTAGCAGAGGGAGACAATAATTAATATGATACAGGAATAAATTATATATAATGCTAGAATATGCTAAGTGTTATACAAAATAACAGTGTAGAGCAAAGGGGATTGGGAGTTCTTGGAAAGAGGTTGTTAATAAATTGGGGAGGTCAGCGTGGGCCTCATTGAGAAGCTGGCATTTGGACAAAGACTTGAAGGAGAAGGAGTGAATTATGTGCTATGGGAAGAGGCGAGAAGAGCTTTCCAGACAGCAGCAAAGTGAATACAAATATCCCAAGGCAGGAACACACCTGGCATGTTGAAGAACCGAACAGCAGGCTGGTGTGACTACAGTAGAATGAAGGAGATGACAGACCATTGATGGCCCTGCCAGCTATTGTAAAAACATTAACTTTGGGCTTCCCTGGTGGCGCAGTGGTTGAGAGTCCGCCTGCCGATGCAGGGGACGTGGGTTCGTGTCCCGGACCGGGAGGATCCCACATGCCGCGGAGCGGCTGGGCCCGTGAGCCATGGCCCCTGAGCCTGCGTATCTGGAGCCTGTGCTCAGCAACGGGAGAGGCCAAAAACAAAAAAAAAAAAAAAAAAAAAAAAAAAAAACTTGCCAGTCAATTTAAAAAAAAAAAAAACAAAAAAAAAACATTAACTTTTACTCTGAGAAAAATGGAGAACCAAGGAAGAATTTCAAGTAGAGAAGTGCCGTGATCTGAATTACATTTTGAAAAGGACCTCTCTGATTGCTGTGTAGAGAATGGACTTTTGAGGAGCAAGTATTGAAACAGGAAGGCCAATTAGAAGGCTGTAATTATTCACGTAAGAGATAGACCAGGTGGTAATGGTGGAGGTGGGGAGAAGTGTGTCAAATTCTGGAAATAATTTGAAGGTTAAGCCAACAGGATTTTTTTTTTAAACTCAACTTTATTGAGATATAATTGACATAATGCTATGACCCATTTTAAGAGTAGTTTGACAAGCTTTGCCAAATGTATACATTCATGTAACCACTACCTCAATCAAGAACATTTCTGTCACCTGAAAAATTTCTCATACATACCCTCCACCATGACCACCCCTCCCTGACACCTCAAGCAACTACTAATGTAATTTCTGTCACAACATATTAGTTATGCTTTTTTAAAAAGAAGTTCACACAGAAGGAATCACAGCTGGTTTTTTGTGTCCAATTTCTCTAGCAAAATATTTTTGAGATCCATGTTGTTGCATGAATAAATTTCCTTTCCTTGCTGAGTAGTATTCCATTTTATGAATATACCATAAGTTGTTTAGTCATTCAACTGTTGAGGGCTTGTTTTTTTTCTTTTTTGTTTTGTTTTTTTTTATTGGAGTATAGTTGCTTTACAATGTTGTGCTAGCTCCTGCTGCACAGTGAAGCGAACCAGCCATATGTATACACATATCCCCTCCCTTTGGGATTTCCCTCCCATCCAGGTCACCACAGAGCACTGAGTAGACTTCCTCGTGCTATACAGCAGTTCCTCACTAGTTATCTATTTCATACCCAGCGGCATATATATGTTAATCCCAATCTCCCAATTCATCCCACTCCCCCATTCCTGCCCCTGTTGTCCACACATTTGTTCTCTACATCTATGTCTCTATTTCTGCTTTGCAAATAGGTTCCTCAGTACCGTTTTTCTAGATTCCACATATATGTGTTAATATATGATATTTGTTTTTCTCTTTCTGGCTTACTTCACTCTGTATGTCAGTCTCTAGGTCCGTCCATTTCTCTACAAATGACACAATTTGTACAAATATACCACATCTTCTTTATCCATTAATCTCTTGATGGACATTTAGCTTGCTTCCATGTCCTGGCTATTGTAAACAGGGCTGTAATGAACATTGGGGGCATGTGTCTTTGCATTATGGTTTCTCTGGGTATATGCCCAGTAGTGGGATTGCTGGGTCATATGGTAGTTCTATTTTTACTTTTTGAAGGAACGTCCATACTGTTCTCCATAGTGGCTGTATCAATTTACATTCCCACCAACAGTGCAAGAGGGTCCCTCTTCTTTACACCCTCTCCAGCATTTATTGTTTGTAGATCTTTTGATGATGGCCATTCTAACCAGTGTGAGGTGATAACTCATTGTAGTTTTGATCTGCATTTCTCTAATAATTAGTGATGTTGAGCATCTTTTCATGTATCTCTTGTCCATCTCTGTGTCTTCTTTGGAGAAATGGTTATTGAGATCTTCTGGCCATTTTTTGATTGGGTTGTTTGCTTTTTTGATATTGAGCTGCAGGAGCTGTTTGTATATTTTGTAGATTAATCCCTTGTCAATTGCTTCATTTGCAAATATTTTCTCCCATTCTGAGGGTTGTCTTTTCATCTGGCTTATAGTTTCCTTTGCTGTGCAAAAGCTTTTAAGTTTCATTAGGTCCCATTTGTTTATATTTGTTTTTATTTCCATTACCCTAGGAGGTGGTTCAAAAAAGATCTTGCTGTGATTTATGTAAAAGTGTGTTCTTCCTATGTTTTCCTCTAAGAGTTTTATAGTGTTCGGTCTTACATTTAGGTCTTTAATCCATTTTGAGTTTATTTTTGTGTATGTTGTTATGGAGTGTTCTAATTTCATTCTTTTACATGTAGCTGTCCAGTTTGCCCAGCACCATTTATTGAAGAGGCTGTCTTTTCTCCATTGTATATTCTTGCCTTCTTTGTCATAGATTAGGTGACCATAGGTGCATGGGTTTAGCTCTAGGCTTTCTATCCTGTTCATTGATCTGTATTTCTGTTTTTGTGCCAGTACCATACTGTCTTGATTACTGTAACTTTGTAGTATAGTCTGAAGTCAGTGAGCCTGATTCCTCAAGCTCTGTTTTTCTTTCTCAAGACTGCTTTGGCTCTTCAGGGTCTTTTGTGTTTCCATACAAATTGTAAAATATTTTGTTCTAATTCTGTGAAAAATGTAATTGGCAATTTGGTAGGGATTGCACTGAATCTGTAGATTGCTTTGGGTAGTATCATCACTTTCACAATATTGATTCTTCCAATCCAAGAACATGGCATATCTCTCCATCTGTCTGTGCCATCTTTGATTTCTTTCATCAGTATCGTATAGTTTTCTGAGTACAGGTCTTTTGCCTCCTTAGATAGGTTAATTCCTAGGTATTTTATTCTTTTTGTTGCAATGGTAAATGGGAGTATTTCCTTAATTTCTCTTTCAGATTTTTCATCATTAGTGTATAGGGATGCAGGAGATTTCTGTGCATTAATCTGGTATCCTGCTACTTTACCAAATTCATTGATTTGCTCTAGTAGATTTCTGGTGGCATCTTTAGGATTCTCTATGTGTAGTATCATGTCATCTGCAAACAGTGACAGTTTTACTTCTTCTTTTCCAATTTGTATTCCTTTTATTTCTTTTACTTCTTTGATTGACGTGGCTAGGACTTCCAAAACTATGTTGAATAATAATGGCGACAGTGGACACCCTTGTCTTGTTCCTGATCTTAGAGGAAATGCTTTCAGTTTTTCCCCATTGAGAATGATGTTCGCTGTGGGTTTGTCATATATGGCCAAATGTTGTATATATTGAGGTAGGTTCCCTCTATGCCCACTTCTGGAGAGTTTTTGTCATAAATGGGTGTTAAATTTTGTCAAAAGCTTTTTCTGCATCTATTGAGATGGTCATGTGCTTTTTATTCTTCAGTCTGTTGATGTGGTGTATCACACTGATTGATTTGCATATATTGAAGAATCCGTGCATCCCTGGGATTAATCCCACTTGATTGTGGTGTACGATCTTTTTCATGTGTTGTTGAATTCTGTTTGCTAGTATTTTATTGAGGATTTTTACATCTATGTTCATCAGTGATATTGGTCTCTAGTTTTCTTTTTTTGTACTATCTTAGTCTGGTTTTGGAATCATGGTAATGATGGCCTCATAGAACGAGCTTGGGAGTGTTCTTTCCTCTGCAATTTTTTGGAAGAGTTTGAGAAGGATAGGTGTTAGCTCTTATCTAAAGGTTTGAAAGAATTTGCCTGTGAAGCCATCTGGTCCTGGCCTTTTGTTTGCTGGAAGATTTTTAATAACGGTTTCAATTTCATTACTTGTGATTGGTCTGTTCATATTTTCTATTTCTTCCAGGTTCAGTCTTGGTAGGTTGTACCTTTCTAAGAGTTTGTCCATTTCTTCCAGATTGTCCATCTTATTGGCAAATAGTTCCTTGTAGTAATCTCTTATGATCCTTTGTATTTCATTTTTTAACATCTTTATTGGAGTATAATTGCTTTATAATGGTGTGTTAGTTTCAGCTTTATAACAAAGTGAATCAGTTATACATATACATATGTCCCCATATCTCTTCCCTCTTGCATCTCCCTCCCTCTCACCCTCCCTATCCCACCCTTCTAGGTGGTCACAGAGCACTGAACTGATCTCCCTGTGCTATGTGGCTGCTTCCCACTAGCTATCTATTTTATGTTTGGTAGTGTATATATGTCCATGCCACTTTCTCACTTTGTCCCAGCTTACCTTTCCCCCTCAGGGTATCCTCAAGTCCATTCTCTAGTAGGTCTGCATGTTTATTCCATCTTGCCCCTAGGTTCTTCTGACCATTTTTTTTCTTTTTTTTTTGTTTTGTTTAGATTACATATATACGTGTTAACATATGGTATTTTTTTTTTCTCTTTCTGACTTACTTCACTCTGTATGACAGACTTGAGGTCCATCCACCTCACTACAAATAACTCAGTTTTGTTCCTTTTATGGCTGAGTAATATTCCATTGTATATATGTGCCACATCTTCTTTATCCATTCATCTGTTCCCGGGAGGGGAGGTGTGGATAGTGACCTGTGCTTGCACACAGGCTTCTTGGTGGCATCAGCAGCAGCCTTAGCGTCTCATGCCCGTCTCTGGGGTTGGCGTTAATAGCCGCATCTCACGCCTGTCTCTGGAGCTCCTTTAAGCGGCGCTCTTAATTCCCTCTCCTTGCGCCCCAGGAAACAAAGAGGCAAGAAAAAGTCTCTTGTCTCTTAAGCAGCTCCAGACTTTTCCCTGGACTCCTTCCCGGCTAGCCGTGGTGCACTAGCCCCCTTCAGGCTGTGTTCACGCAGCCAACCCCATGCCTCTCCCTGGGATCCGACCGAAGCCCTAGCCTCAGCTCTCAGCCCCAGCCGTCCCGGCGGGTAAGCAGACAAGCCTCTGGGGCTGTTGAGTGCTGGTCGGCACCAATCCTCTGGGCGGGAATCTCTCCACTTTGCCCTTCATACCCCTGTTGCTGTGCTCTCCTCTGCGGCTCCAAAGCTTCCCCCCTCGACCACCTTCAGTCTCCACCCGCGAAGGGGCTTCCTATTGCATGGAAACCTTTCCTCCTTCACAGCTCTGTCCCACTGGTGCGGGTCCCATCCCTATTCTTTTGTCTCTGTTATTTCTTTTTTCTTTTGCCCTACCCAGGGACGTGGGGAGTTTCTTGCCTTTTGGGAGGTCTGAGGTCTTCTGCCAGCATTCAGTAGGTGTTCTGTAGGAGCTGTTCCACATGTAGATGTATTTCTGATGTATTTGTGGAGAGGAAGTTGATCTCTGCATCTTACTCTTCTGCCATCTTGAAACTCCTTCCATACAAAGCCATGTGGCAGGCGAAGTAATGGTCCCCCAAAGACACAGACATCCAAAACCCTGGTACTGCCTGGCTGCTGTGTGGCGATGGGGACCCGGAGCCGCTGGAGGGGCAAGGCAGTGGACTGAGGTGCACAGGGCGGCCTGGTGTCCTCAGGGTCAGAGCCAGGCCACCTGCACTGCCCATGCCACCCAGCACATCAGGGACTCCACCTGGGCTTGACAGGTGTCTACACCCTGGCTCCATGTCTGAGGCCCTGGCTTTACGTCTTATCCTTTGTATTTCTGTGGTATCAGTTATAACTTCTCCTTTTTCATTTCTAATTTTATTGATTTGAGCCCTCTCCCTTTTTTCTTGATGAGTCTAGCTAAAGGTTTATCAATTTTGTTTACCTTCTCAAAGAACCAGCTTTTAGTTTTATTAATCTTTGCTATTGTTTCCTTCATTTCCATTTCATTGATTTCTGCTCTGATCATCGTTATTTCTTTCCTTCTGCTAACTTTGGGTTTTGCTTGTTCTTCTTTCTCTAGTTGCTTTAGGTTCAAGTGTAGGTTGTTTATTTGTGATTTTTCTTGTTTCTTGAGGTAGGATTGTATTGCTATAAAATTCCCTCTTAGAACTGCTTTTGCTGCATCTGATTGGTTTTGGTTTGTCATGTTTTCATTGTCATTTTTCTCTAGGTTTTTTTGTATTTCTTCAGTGATCTCTTGGTTATTTAGCAGTATATTGTTTAGCCTCCATGTGTTTGTGTTTTTTAGTTTTTTTCCTGTAATTTATTTCTAATCTCATAGTGTTGTGGTCAGAAAAGATGCTTGATACAATTTCAGTTTTCTTCAATTTACCGAGGCTTGATTTGTGATGCAAAATGTGATCTATCCTGGAGAATGTTCCATGTGCACTTGAGAAGAAATTGTATTCTGCTGTTTTCAGATGGAATGTCCTATAAATATCAACTAGGTCTATCTGGTCTAATGTGTCATTTAAGGCTTGTGTTTCCTTATTAATTTTCTGTCTGGATGATCTATCCATTGGTGTAAGTGGAGTGTTAAATTCCCCCACTATTATTGTGTTAGTGTCAATTTCCCCTTTTATGGCTGTTAGCATTTGCCTTATGTATTGAGGTGCTCCTACGTTGGCTGCATAAATATTTACAATTGTTATATCTTCTTGGATTGATCCCTTGATCATTATGTAGTGTCCTTCCTTGTCTCTTGAAACAGTCTTTATTTTAAAGTCTATTTTGTCTGATATTAGTATTGCTACACCAGCTTTCTTTTGATTTCCATTTGCATGGAATATCTTTTTCCATCCCCTCACTTTCAGTCTGTATATGTCCCTAGGTCTGAAGTGGGTCTCTTGTAGACAGCATATATACAGGTCTTGTTGTTGTATCCATTCAGCGAGCCTCTGTCTTTTGGTTTTGAGCATTTAATCCATTTACATTTAAGGTGATTATTGATATGTATGTTACCGTTTTCTTAATTGTTTCTGGTTTGTTTTTGTAGTTCTTTATGTTCTCTTGTGTTTCCCTCCTAGAGAAGTTCCTTTAGCATTTGTTGAAAAGCTGGTCTGGTGGTGCTGAATTCTCTTAGCTTTTGCTTGCCTGTAAAGCTTTTAATTTCTCCATTGAACCTGAATGAGAGCCTTGCTGGATAGAGCAGTCTTGGTTGTAGGTTTTTCCCTTTTATCATTTTAAATATACCCTGCCACTCCCATCTGGCCTGCAGAGTTTCTGCTGAAAAATCAGCTGTTAACCTTATGGGGATTCCCATGTATGTTATTTGTTGCTTTTCCCTTGCTGCTTTTAATATTTTTTCTTTGTGTTTAATTTTTGTTTGTTTGATTAATAAGTGTCTCGGCATGTTTCTCCTTGGGTTTATCCTGCCTGGGACTCTCTGCACTTCCTGGACTTAGGTATTTCTTTCCTTTCCCATGTTAGGGAAGTTTTCAACTACAATCTCTTCAAGTATTTTCTCACACCCTTTCTCTTTCTCTTCTTCTTCTGGGACCCCTATAATTCAAATGTTGGTGTGTTTAATGTTGTCCCAGAGGTCTCTGAGATTGTCCTCATTTCTTTTCCTTCCTTTTTCTTTATTCTGCCCTGCAGCAGATATTTCTACCATTCTATCTTCCAGCTCATTTATCTCTTCTTCTGCCTCAGTTATTCTGCTATCGATTCCTTCTAGTGTATTTTTCACTTCAGTTTTTGTGTTGCTCATCACTGTTTGTTTGTTATTTCTTCTAGACCCTTGTTAAACATTTCTTGTATTTTCTTGATCTGTGTCTCCATTCTATTCCTGAGATCTTGGATCATCTTTACTCTCATTCCTCTGAATTCTTTTTCAGGTAGACTACCTATTTCCTCTTCATTTATTTGGTCTTGTGGATTTTTACTTTGTTTATTCATCTGCAACATATTTCTCTGTTATCTCATTTTGTTTCATTTACTGGGCTTGAGGTCTGCAGGCTACAGTTTCATAGCTCTTCTTGCTTCTGGTGTCTGGCCCCTGGTGGGTGAAGTTGGTCCAGGGGCTTGTGTAGGCTTCCTAGTGGGAGGGACTGGTGCTGCACTCTGGTGGGTGGAGCTGTGTCTTGTTCCTCTGATGAGCAGGGCCACATCAGGTGGTGTGTTTTGGGATGTTTGTGAGCTTAGTATGACTTTGGGGTGTCTGTAAGCTCAGTATGGGCTTAGGCAGCCTGTCTGCTGATGGGTGGGGTTGTGGGTTCCTGTCTTGCTAGTTGTTTGGAGTGAGGCTTCCAGCACTGGAGCCTGCAGGCAGTTGGGTGGAGTGGGTCTTGGTGTTAAGATGGAAACCTCCAGGAGAACTCTTGCCAATTAATATTCCCTGGGGCTGGGGATTCTCTGGTGGTACAATGTCCTGGACTTGGCGCTCCCACCCCAGAGGCTTAGGCCCAACCCCTGGCTGGGGAACCAAGACCTTGCAAGCCACCTGGTGTGGAGGAAAAGAAGAAAAAAAAAAAGAGAGGGGGGAAGAAAAAAACCAGACAAACAAAACCCAAGAAAAAAAGCAAAAACCCAAACAAACAGCAACAGCAACAATAAGAAAAGGAAAAGAAAACAAACAAATAAAACCCAAGACAAATGGTAAAAGCAAAACCAAACAAACCAGAAACAAAGCGAATAGAGAAACACACACAGAAAAATCAGTGGTGGGCTGTCCAGGCTCCCAGGAAGGTGTGGGCAGTGACCTGTGACCCTCAGGTGGCAGCAGTGGCAGCAGTAGCCCAACAGGATATTTTTATGGATTGTATACAAGAGAAGTGCCCAGGTTGACTTTAATGATCGCTTTGACTGAGCAAGGGAAAGGGGTGAGATGCTATTAAGTAAGACACAGAAGACTGGATGGAACAGATTCTTCAGGGAAAAATAGGAGTTTGGATTTGGACATACTAATCTGGGGATGGCAAAGACAGAAGAGAAGCAGGTGGTTGATGAAAAGAGAATTGGGGTCAAGAGTGGGGACTTTTCTTAAGATAAGAGAAATAGCTTGTTTTTTTTAAAGATAGGAGAATTAACATATAATGGAATTTAAAGCTATTTGATGTTAAAAATATTCCTTTAATAGTATTGTTATTCCACAACTACCTTACTACTTCTTTTTCTAGTTTTTTATAAGTTTTGAAGAAGAGGTTATGGATCTTTTAACGGTGACTCAGAAAAAAATGGTTAATTTGCTAATTTTTACAAACACTTCTTCATTAATGTGTGAAATGTTTTCATAGCTTCCTCTTATTTAAAAAATATCCAATAACCCAGACATCAAGGAGTGCCATTTGTGATATTAATTCCCCGTTATGAAAGGAGTCAGATTTTGCCAAACAAAATGGATTCTCATCTATTTACTAGCACAAGACAAAGTATTGAAGATGAGTATGGAAATGGTGCTTCTGTTTGATTCAGGAAATAATTGTCTTTCTAGACTAATCAACACTTCTACTAAGGGAAGTGAGTTGATGTTTTATACTTTTTTGGACTAGCACTAATGATGCTTGTTAGTAATATGCAACATCTCATTTAAGAAGATGTTGGAATCACAGTTTATTATTTTATCACATTTTAGGATGGAGGTTAAATTTTCCGCCCAGCCCCAACTCCAAATATTATAAATCTTATGAGTAAAGACAATTATTTGGATGACATATAGTTGGAAGCAGCTAAATTGGAAGTTAAAAGTAGTAAATACTGGATCAATGAGATAAGGACACATTATACCAAACTTCTTTTAAAAGTAATGTGATAAAATATAATGTCATCACATAATTTTTTAAGTGTAATAAAATACATTAAATGTGCAGTTCTACAATGTTTATCTCTACCGTGGTCCCTTTAAGTGAGAAAATAGTTACATTTACCAAGTTCATTCTAAAGAATAAATTCAGTGGTATGTGTTAGGCATAACAGTTTTGAAGTTTCTTCTTCAAGGAGATGTGTAAATATGTTGGAATATTACTCTGGTAAGCATACAACTGTACACTGCAGATTACCTTGTCCAGCAAGAAGGCATAATGGTGACTCTGGTCAGGTCTGGGGCAAATTAGAGGAAACTAGGTAAAAGATCAGGAACTAGAGAGGTCAGGAAGGGAATAGAGAACACAGATCAAGACAAAATAATTCTATTTTGTTAGGACTTTGACCTTGAACAAGAGTGATTGTAATTGAGGTGTAGCCATGAAGTATGGGGGATGGTTGTTGGTTAGAAAGTTTGGTTATATACCCACTTTGTGAGGGGACACCAAAGCAAATCATCACATTTTACATATCATAAAAGATGATGATTTACTTGTATTTACTACATTCCAGGCAAAGTGCATACATGAATATACATGTATCTATATACATATGTTTTTTAATTCTCACAATAATACTATAAGATAGATACATTTATTACCTCTGATTTACAGATAAGACACAAAATGGTTAAGTACCTTGCCCCAGGTTGTACAATAAATAAATGACAGTCTGGCTTCTGAATGTATGTTTTTAATTTCTCTGCTCTACTGCCCTGTCAAGATGAAACTTGGTGGTGTCCATGAGACCTCCATGAGACTGAGAGTTTACTTCAAAGAATGTCTTCACTACCCCGCCAAAAGTGGTGGAAGCCATGGAAACATTTTCTATCATTTCCAAATCTAGCACAATAATCTGCCTCTCATATAAGCCTATTGATTTTTCCAGAACAAATGCAAAATAATGCTTTCTTCCCAATAGAAAATTGATGAATAAAAGTGGAACTGAGATCCCAACTAGAAATCATTCAAAGTTGCACTCTCATAGTGAAAAAAAGGAAAAAAGATATGTCATACTATTACTGAGACACCTATAGAAAGATATGCTCAGAGAGGAAACAATAAGTTATAAGGTAAACACAGTTTATGTTATTTTAAAAAAAAGGTTAGAAATTAGGCAACATAATTAGAATTATCTCATATTGGATTTATGAACCACAATAATTTTCCTGTTCTTTTGCCTAAATATCTCATTAGTATGAAAATGTTATCAAATCAATCAGTGGTACCAAGCAAGCTATATCAACACTTTACTGAAAGATATCCACCCTCCCGGGTAAAGGGTTGGAACTTTTAAAGACATGTGCAAGAACAAAATATGAAACCAAATTCCATTTTTCGGTTAGCATCTGATCAAGAAGCTAAGAATGCAAGAATACACAATTAATATCTAATGTCAAAATGACTCACTATCGCAGAATTGCAGTTTTACCAGCCTGTGTGGAAATTATTTATTCTATTTGGAGCCAGAAAAGCAAAGGAAATCAATAATACCACTAGATCCACATGTTTCATAGCAGAGATGACCAAATCCAGGACGTTATTAAAGTTTTATTGCATATTGATGGATGTACAGATATTAATAACTGCTAGATAATAGCACTAGAATCCTTGAAGTGAAGTGTTTGGAAGAACTTTGTTCTGTGGGGCAAAAAAGCTACTGGGGTTGAAATATCAAAGGCAAGTGAGATATTATGGAAATACTTCTTGAAAATTTATTTTCCATGTAGAGTTTATTCTGATAATCCTGAGATTAAAATACATAATACAGTATTTTTTTCACAAAAGACTCCCATATGTAAATGTTTCTCTGCAGTTATGAATTCCAAATTAAATAATATCAAAATTGTAACTATAATATAATCCAAGCCACCACCTGACCTTCTGTTTTTAAGCTTTCTACAAAGATATGTGAGCAGAACACCATTATTTGTTGTTTCAGACTTAAATGCCTAAGTGATCCAAAGGAAGAATTTTGTCAAGAATTGGAAAATATTTTGCAAATGATTCAACTTTGTAGATTTAGTGAAGGATAGTTTTTGGTTTTACAGCTGGGTTACTTAACTGACATTTGAGTACCTGAATGAACTTAATAAAAAATATAAGAGCTGCCTGAAAATATATTAACACATACTGACAAAGATTTGGAATTCAAAGCAAAAATTCAACTTCAGAAAAGTGAAATTTAAAATGGCTCTCTCGTGATTTTTTAGTCATTGTTAAGAATTTAAATTTAAGGAAAAATTACTAAGTCAAACAGCGTAACATCTGTGTTTGAGAGAAAGTGTCACTATTGTTTCTAAGGTACTTGATATGGAAATGTTTGGGTTTTAAATCAATTTGTATTATCATAAGAAATTTCAACACCGCATTTATCAAAGCAAGAAAAGGAAAATCTGTTAGAATTAAAGAATGATGGTACCTCTGAAACATAATTTCAAAAGAACAAGTGATACAAATTCTAGTCAGTGGAAAAGGGAGTTTCCATTCATCAGAGACAGAGCAATAAATCAACATCTGCCATTTGCTGTCTCCCACGTCTATGAAGTGTATTCCTTAGCAGTGGTGACTTTAAGAATTTGAATAGACCATTCATCATGTCTTGATTAGAAATGCAGTAGCTGCTTCAAAAATTTATAGTCATAGCTGTGGTTGTTTATGAGCTAGACTTTATTTGGAAGTTTTATAAAATTCAGTATTGAATATTTCCCTGAATATTTTGCTTTATTTTTCTTATTATAATACAAAGAAATTATAATTAATGTCTTCACCAGTGTGCCTTATAAAATGTTATCACTGTACAAGTGTGTTGGAACATACAAAGTTTGGGAAGCATTGCTTCAGAGCGGGGGTCCCCAACACCCGGGCCGCAGACCAATACTGGACCAGTATTGGTCCATGGCCTGTTAGGAACCATGCCACACAGCAGGAGGTGCGTGGTGGGCAAGCGAGCGAAGCTTCATCTGCCACTCCCCATCACTGACATTACCTCCTGAACCATCCCCCACACACACACCGTCCGTGGAAAAATCGTCTTCCACGAAACCGGTCCCTGGTGCCAAAAAGGTTGGGGACCGTTGCTTTAGAGGATTGTAGAACACTTTTCTCCGCATGAGAATCTGGCCTTTGGTTAACTCTGAAGCTCTGTTCCCCTGGTAACCTAATACAAGTAGAATGTCAGTTGTTTCTAGGCAACATTGCTTATGATAAAAATGACCCCTGATTGGTAAATTATATCTGCATTGAGAGGAACTATAAATGAATTATAAATACCTGAAGGGGAGCCATTGCTTTGGACTTCCCATAGTGCAGCAGTTCTTTTTCTGGGCATGTCTCTGCAGGAACCCTAAAATGTATGCTTATAGTTATTACAAGAAATATTGGCTGCTCTTAAGCCAGGGTGATTTGCACACCCACCCAATATGGATCTCATGTCCTTGCATCTGAGTTGTCACCTGGGGAGAGGATAGCTCGGGGGTGGCTATTGAATTGTTGCAAGGGGTCCCATGGAAAAGCAAAGACTGATGCTGCCTGGAAGGCAAGAAGTAGATCCTGTTCTAGCCTTCTAGGTAGAGGGCTGCCAGATATAGTCTATGAAAGTCTAATGAGCATGACCATTTAGTTGAATTGAAGGAGACCCTCTGGTAGGGCAATAGGTAAATATTTCTTTTTCATACTCCTGAAAAAGGAGCCACTGTGATGTCTGACCATTCCCTCCCTAGTACATGAGGGACTTTTTTCCCATATTTATGGAACCTCTCATCTCACTATTGTTTTAATTGTGTATGTCAATATTTTGCTATTTCTTGTTTTGGTCACTGAAATATAAACTTGTTCATATTGGTAAGGAACCGTGGGTGCATCATAAGGCCATAGTGGGATACCAAGACTTTACAATGAAATGGATGAGTCCTGCAACTCAATATTACAAACACCAACTCTTAGTTTGTGCCAAATATTGTTCCAAATTCTTTATATAATTAATCTTCATAGCAACTCTACAAGGTGGGTAGTATTGATATATCCGTTTTACAAATGATGAAACTAAGGCAGAGTTGAGAAATTTGACAAAGTTCATATAGCTAGTGAATTGTGGGGCTGGGATTCAAACCCAAGTAGTTAAACTTCAGAACCCAAGCTCTCATGCATTATGCCTAATGTACTCATCCTCAGAATAACAACTACTACTGACATTTGTGTCACACATTCTGTGCCAGGCATTGTGCTGAGTGCTTTCTGTACATTAATCTTATTTCATCCTGAAAAAAAGCCCCAGTAAAAAGACATCCTGTATAGTTGAAAGATGAGGAAATTGAGGTACAGATATACTAAGGACTTTGCTATTTGATAGTGTTTTGCGATCTGCAGACAGGAAATTCAGAATAATGTCTGATGCTCCATCTTTCAATTCTATGATTTAATCTTCTGTGCAATTTCAATTTTAAAGTCATTAGAAATCAATGTACAACAGAGTCCTCCTAAATCCTGAGCATTTTTAGGGTCCGAGAAAAGCCAAGAAAGAGGACACAATGTCTCCTCTACCTAAGTGTTTCCCAGTGTGTATTTCCTGGATCATAAGACCTAAGTGATATTAACAGGTGGATAGTAAAAAAAACATGTTCTATGATCATGTAAATTTGAGAAACGTCAAGTTAAATCACTGGTTCTCAATCTGGAAGATTTTTTGCCCCCTGGGAGACATTTGGCAATGTCCAGATTTTTGGTTGTTACAACTGGAAAGAG
>NW_006798559.1:918408-942745 GCF_000442215.2 Lipotes vexillifer | reverse complement strand
TGTTGCTGCTGGTATGGAGTGGGAAAAGGACAGGGATGCTGCTAAACAGCTGACAGTTCCCAGGATGGTCCCACACAGTGAAGAATTATCTGGCCCCAAATGTCAGTAGTGCTGAGATTGATAAATCTTGGGTTAAATATGATAATTATGCATTTCTGTCCTATATAACCAAAGAACCTTTTCTTGTGGGATATCTGTTGGGATTAGGATTCTATGAAATATAGTTATGTGACTTGGGCTGTTAGGACCATAAAGATGTCCACACTGGGTTCAGGTCATATTACTTTCTAAGTGATCAAGTTGGTTCTCAAGTAGTTTCTAAGCCTGTTATGCTAAAATAATTTTTTAGGCAGCTTTTTAAATTTCAAACTAAAGCTGTCTGTCCTTTCAGCTAGATCACACATTTAGCAGCCTAGAACAGAAAACACAGGTAAATGCCAGCTTGAAACTTTCTCAAGTGAAAGCATTCTAGTTTCCATGTGAGGTCATAATTATAAAAAACTCTGTAATGAGGCATATATGTTATGTAATCAGGACCAGATCATTTTGAAGCCACATTATCAGAAACCTCCCCAGGTTGCTTAACACAATGGCTAGTCCATGAAGAAATTTCAATCAAGTCAAATGTCAGTCAGCAAGTGGAAACACTACAGGTCCTTAGTATTTTCACTGGGATCATCAAAACTCCTCAGTTTCAGATGGTCTCCCTACCCTTCCTTCACACACACACACACACACACACACACACACACACACACACACAGGCACCATTTTGGAGCTATGACAATTTAGTGAGTGATTACTTCATTTTATACAGAAATTTGAAGAAACTAGAGCAGTGGTTGCTGCTAGAATCACCCAGGCCCCACCCCCAGAGTTTAATTGGTTTGTGGTAGAGCCCAAGCAACATCATTTCTTTAAAACTCATCAAATGTTCCCAATATTCAACCAGAGTTGTAGGCCATGGACCTAGAGCAATTGTTCTCCAGCAAGCCCTAAAGGACTTGCAAAAACATAGATTGTTAACCCCCAAGTTTCTGATTCAGTAGGTCTGGAGGGGGCCTCCGAATTTGCAATTCCCACATGAGGTTGATGCTGCCATTCCAAGGACCATATATTGAGAACCACTGACCCTAGAGCACTCCCTTATTGAAGAAACTTGGAAGTTTCCTCTTACCATTTTGTTTAATTTTCTAGGTGAAAAGGAGTTACTTATCAGATATTTTACCATTTCTGGTTAATCAAACCAGAAGCAAACCAAGCCATTTCTCTTCTCCAGTTCAGGTTATATCTAGACGCATACTGAATCATGATATTGACCATAATCAAACAGATTGAGGTTTACAAATGGAAAACTCAGGAAATAGCTAACTTCTTTCCAGGCACTTGCTTGTTTCCCTTTGTCCAATAAATATGTTCAAATCATAATGTTTAAATCTGTGTAATAATGAAAATAATGAGACAACTTAAATTTGCATAGGGCCACGTGAGCTCATCTAATTCAACCCAGTACCTTATAGCAGGTAAGGAATCACTCTCTTGTTTGTAGAAATCAGGATGGGAGAAGGGAACAGGGTGGACAAAGACATATGTATGCATTCTAGCACAGCCTAAGCTGGAAACCAGCCTGACAGTTGAAAAGGGCAGTGTGTGGACAGAGAAGGAACTAATATGAGACAGGAGGAGGGTGCCACAAACACCCAGCAGAATAATTTGGATTTAATGATATAAGCAATAGGCTGTTCAGAGTTCTTGAGCAGAAGGGTCTCATGAGACAAACCATGCTTCTGCAGTCTTAGTCCAGTGGATCAGTTTAAAAATGAACAGATGCATTTTCCATCACTGCAAGGTGTAACAACAGATAGAGATGCTATTTGAAATAACAAATCACATTGAGATCTTATTGTTTTAGAAAAATCAAGAATTAATTCCAAGAGGAGAAATCATGTTTTTTAGGCCCCCAGTAGATTTCCTTTGAGTTTTATCTGAAATCAACAACAGGACAATTGATGACCTACCACAATCAGCCATGCAGTTCTCTCCACGTGACACATCCTTTTAGACATTAATAGAAGCCTGAGTCTAAGTTTCATTTCAGATGGACAGAGACTGTTTCTACCGCAAAACAATTTGACAAGGGATTCCATGATTCTACATTGAGCAGCAAGAAAACGCTACAGATATTTTTTTTCCAGTAAAGCATAGTTAAGTGTAATTTTATTCAAAACATTCTTCTCAGTTTGATTAACTTTCCAAGGATCTCTGTTTAGTTAATTGGGTCATAAAGTCATCTTCTTTATCAGCAAAGTAGGAATTTTAGAGCACAGCAATTGAGAAAGTTAAGTTCTCTTTTTACGTCTTAAAGGAAGACTAATTTTTCTGGTTATTTCCTCAAAGAAAGGCCTTTATGGTACAAACATCCAAAGGAGACAGCTGAGATAATTCCCTGGTGGTCCAGTGGTTAGGACTCTGTGCTTTCACTGCCAAGGGCCCAGGTTCGATCCCGGGTTGGGGAACTATCCCTCAAGCTGCATGGTGCCAAAAAAAATGAAAAAAAATAATAACAAAGGAGGCAGCTGAAGTTTGAGGCTGAATTCTGAATGTCAAGAGGTGCTGAAAAGGCAGCCATCACTTAGGAGTAGTGGATCAACTCCTGGAACAGCTGAGCACTGAGGTTTATAGTGTGAGCAATGAAGCACAGGAATCCAAGGAGTATATTTAGGGTTCAACCCCTAGGGAACAAACTGGAAAGTGTAAGGAAAATAGGATTCCAGAGAACTGGGCATAGGCCTTCTTAATTTTTGCAAAGATTTCCTTGACCCTACTGCCCCTTCTGCCTACCAACTGGATTGGGCTAGAAGGAAACACCTGCTGATCTTCAAGAGAAGCATTTCATTAGAGCAGTGAGGAACAAGCCTAGTTTTCAGAAACTTTAAGAAGGAATGGATGGGGAGGATATGGCTATCATAAAGGAAGTTTAAGAGAAGGAAGAAGACAGGGGATTCTAAGTTAAATGGCAGCAGGTTTGAGAAAAAACTTTCTTTAAACTAAAGGGAAGCTTTCTACAAGTTAAAGAGAAGTTCTGCATATTTTTAGATGCAGAGGAAAAGTAGCCAAATTCCAGGAGAGGTAGAAAAAAGTGATATGAAACCTCTCCACCTCTGTTTGGGTGAAATACTGAGAGATACACTCAAGGGGATAAAACACAGTGAAGGTATGAGATTTTCAAGTTGAAGGTACAAGAGAGAACTCACCTTGTCACCACCATGTTTTTGTTATTGTTTATTTGCTTTCAAATAAAGTTCAGTGGTTACAAACGTTATTGTGTGTCAGAATCACGCAGGGAACTTGTTAAGCTAGAATCTTTGAGTCCCATACATAGAGATTCTGATTCTGTGTTGGACCCAGAAATCTGGATTCTTAAGCACCCCAAGTGATTTTGATGCTGATGATCCAATCTTTCAAAAAGACTCTCATGTGTTCGTCTGTCCTGTGCAGAGTAGAGATGTGTAGTAGAGGAAAAGGCTTAATGGTTTGAGAATGAGAATCTTGAATAGGTAGGAAAATGTAAATAAAAAGGATTTCTCAGTGGCACTGAGCACCAAAAAGTTAAAATTCAATATCATGGACCACATCTGCTACCTTCTAGAAGGGCCTTTAGTAGCAGATAGATTCACACAGGGTGAGGTTTCTAGACACACACCAGGGCCACAGTGAGGTGTTTGTTCTTGCTTTTAGGTTGGTTTGATGATTGATGTTAATGAAACATGTGAAGTTAATTACAGTTTCAAAGACAAGTTGAAATCTCCCACTTTGTAGAGAATCACCTGAAGAATGTCCTAATTATATCTTAAGCTGTTGACAAAGAAAAAAGGAAAAACATGTTAAACATTTTCCATACACCTCACCAGCAACAGGTAATACCTGGCATTTTCCCAGATGTTTCTGGCATGAGTCAACCAGAACACAGACAAAGAGTCCGGCAGTGGCATTGGTTAGGAGCTAAGCAAGTGGAAGTTCTTCTGTTATGGCACTGAATTGGGAGAGCGGCCTTCAAGACTCCCCACTCCACAGCACCATCAGCTCCCCCAGTTCCCTTGTGTGCTCACTTGAACAGCTCTTGCTTTGAGTTTGCTTTCATTCTGGTCCTGTATGCCCTAATTTTAAAAATATTTTTCTTACTCAGTGTTATTAAGACAAAAATAGAAGTTAAAACCTAAAAATGATTTTTGCCAATGGTTCATCATTTTTTGATTAACAGACCCAAAGCATATGAGATTTTGTTCCAACCCCTTAAAAAATTTATCATGCATACGTACGTAAACTTGTTTACATACAACAATTTCAGGGATTTCACAGATGACCTGAAGGCTGTGCTCAAGGGCCATGAACTCCAGGTTCAGAATGCAGAGTTAAGGACTGTAAGACAAAATAGACGCGGGAAACAGTTGATTTTCACTGGAGTGTTCCTGTCTAAGTTCTTATTTTAAGAAGTTTTAGAGAATCAGCCCTTTCTATTCTCATTCCTTTGTTTCCCACTCCTATCCTTGCTCCTGTTTTTATCCCATTCTTGCTTTTCTTCTTTACTTGATCAATTTCTTACTATGGATGAGGTTGAAGAATACCCTTGATGAAATAAACAATTTCTCGTTAACGATTATTTTGATATGTGATAAACTGGACATTTTTAAGCTTAATCTGGGTTTTGATTCTAATCTTATCTAATTCATATTTTCTTGTTTTGGTCTTTCTCATAATTCTGCCAATATTGGGTAGTGTAAAACCCTTTTACACTATTATTATTGAATAGTTTCTAAAGAATCAAAGATAAATAAAAACTTATTTCCATGTAGCTTTCATAAAAATCCATAACTGATTTGTTTCTGTAAAAATCACATTACTGAAACTATCAAGCATATTGCCACAGTTGTGAGATCCTTAAGAGCTATAATAAGTCCAACTGTTGTTAAAAAGCAGCTCCCTTTTCTCGAATAATTTATTCAATTTAAAAGTAGTCTGTTAGAATATTTTTAATTTTTAAATAATACTTGTTTTCCAGAAATGTTATATCTTTTTAAAACAAAATAGTAATGCAATTGCTTAATTTTGTGTTGAATACTATATTCACTTTCCCCAATTTTTATTTGTTCAAAGGGTTGTGAATTATGAGAACATCAGTAAAAATGACTACTATACTATTAGCAAAAATGCAGTAACACATGTTTATAATGATGACATTGAATTTATCAAAATTGATCGATGGGAACAAGAATATCTATATCACAGAGAACTCACTAAGATTCCCGTATTTTCACTTTTCCGGAAATGGAAGGCTTTTAACGTGTGGAAGAAGAATGTCCGCTCTAAAAAAATCAGTGGATGTCGAAAATCTCTACAAAAAGATCTGTTCATTGTTAACCAAGTATGTATTTATTAATCATATTTTAAAAGAATTACTCACAGAAAAACAAAGTATTCGTATAGACTGTCCCTGAAATAGGAGATTTCATCTTTCAAGAGAATTGACAATTTTCATTCTGTTTGTCACTTAAAAGTCTGGTAATCTAGTGTATTTCTACATCTTTTTTTTTTTTTTTTAACATCTTTATTGGAGTATAATTGCTTTACGGTGTTGTGTTAGTTTCTGCTGTATAACAAAGTGAATCAGCTATATGTATACATATATCCCCATATCCCCTCCCTCTTGCATCTCCCTCCCATCCTCCCTATCCCACCCTTCTAGATGGTCACATAGTACCAAGCTGATCTCCCTGTGCTATGCAGCTGCTTCCCACTAGCTATCTATTTTACATTTGGTAGTGTATATATGTCAGTGCTACTCTCTCACTTTGTCCCAGCTTACCCTTCACCCCCCCTCCACCGTGTCCTCAAATCCATTCTCTATGTCTGCATCTTTATTCTTCTACATTTTAACTAGGGTTGCAAAACACTAAAGTATAACAAGAGAGCTGCACAGGTCCCCTTTATTTAGAAGCAGCTTCAGAGGTTTGGATTCATGACCCCCTTTCTTTTTGATCAGGAAAGTTGTATATCCTTTTGAACAGAGCAGGCCAGCAAGCTCTATTACTAATTCTCATTTTTGAGACACTCTGGACTTTATGGTCCAAAATAATTTGGGGGCTTGTTTTCATGGGCCAATAACTCCCAATGTCTCATACATTTTCTTCTATCATGGATTCAGACAGTAGGGAAATTTTAAATATTTACTTTGGAGGAGGGGATTATCATGGAAAAAGAACTATTAAAGGGTATCTGACCACACTTAAAATCTGTACTCACTCCTTGAATTTTGACTTGCAGTAGAAGTTTTCTATTTGGCCCCAGGAATGAGCTGTAACCACCATTACTGTCATGCTCAGTGTCCTCAGCTGTCTATTTTATGACCCTGAGTCACCTCCCTCTCACATCAGAAGCTTCAAGTTTGCTTTTTACTGGTCATTTCGTTCACTTTGCATATGGTAATCTGAAAGATCATTATCAAGACATCAGTCACACAATAAAGGAACATTCAAGGAATACGGCTCACATAGGTGTTAGTGCAAAACAGATATATAAGATGTACCATCTCAGGTCCTCCATTCCATCAAGCGTTCTGGGTTGTGGAAAAGATTCTAATCCTTTTGACATCGAACTCAACCCCTAGACCTCTAATTTCACTAAGGATCTATCACGGATTTGAACCTATTTTACTACCTTTTTACCACCTTTCATCTTTTATCATGTCTTGGACACTATACATTTCATAAATTTATTCATAGGTAAGTAAAATAGTTCCTCTTGCATTTAACCTGTATCAATTCTTAAGGCTTCTTCTTTTTTTTTTTTTTTCTGTACGCGGGCCTCTCACTGTTGTGGCCTCTCCCATTGCGGAGCACAGGCTCCGGACGCGCAGGCTCAGCGGCCATGGCTCACGGTCCCAGCCGCTCCGCGGCATGTGGGATCTTCCCAGACCAGGGTACGAACCCGTGTCCCCTGCATTGGCAGGCGGACCCCCAACCACTGCGCCACCAGGGAAGCCCAGGCTTCTTCTTTTTTTTAATGTGCTGAGAATTGTCATTCTCTCTGCTCACTATTCATACCAATAGTGCTTTGGCCTTGACAATATTTTCTCTTTAATGTAGCCCAAGCAGACTAGAAAGTTCTCATCATTTTAATCTTAGGTTGACGTAACTAATCGAGCCATTGTGTTGGTTTAAATATCTATTAGATGCTATCATTATCCACACACTTACCACTAGTCTTATATTTACAGTGAGTTAATTAAGGGGGCTGATTCTTTTAGACTATGTTGAAGGGATAAATGTGGAGCTGTCCTTGAAATTTTTTTTTATGATTATTTTTAGTAACCAACCTTATTGGGATCCGTGCCCACATTTCCTTATAACAACTTTATTGAAGTATGATTCATACAGTTCACTCTTTTAAAGTATACAATTGAATGGTTTTAATATATTCATAGAATTGAACAACCATCACCACAGTCTATTTTAGAACATTCCCACCATTCCAAAAAGAGTGATTAGCATCACTCTCCATTTCTCCCCAACTCCCCCAGACCAACCCCTGCCCCAGCTCTGGACAACCACTAGTCTATGACTTTTCTCTTTTGATGTGCCTAATCTATACATTTCATATAAATAGAACCACACAATATGTGGTCCTTTGTGACTGGCTTTTTTACTTAGCATAATATTTTGAAGATCCATCTATGTTGTAGCATGACATTTCTTTTTATTGGTAAATAATATTCACTTGTATACATATATATGTTTTATTTATCCATCCACCTATTGATGGATATTTGGGTTATTCCACTTTTTGGCTATTATGAATAATGCTACTATGAACATTTGTGTATAAGTTTTAGTCTAGACATATGTTTTTATTTCTTTGGGTATATACCTAGGAGTGGAATTGCTAGGTCATTAGTAACTCTGTGTTTAACATTTTGAGGAACTGCAAAACAGTTTTCCAAAGCCATGCACAATTTTACATTACCACCAACAGCATATGAAGGCTTCAGTTTCTCCATACTCTCACCATTACATCTGCATTTTTCATTATAGCTTTTCTTACTGGTTGTGACGTGGCATTTCATTGTGGTTTTGATTTCTATTGCCCTGATGACTAATGATGGTGAGCATCTTTTCATGTGCCTTTTGGCCATTTGTATATCTTATCTGGAGAACTGTCTATTCAGATACTTTGCCCATTTTTAATTAAGTTACCTGTATTTTACTACGGTGTTGTAAGAATTCTTTATATATTCTGGATACAAATCCCTTATCAGATATATGATTTGCAAAACTTTTCTCCCATTTTATAGGTATTTGCACTTTCATGATGGTATCCTTTGAAGCACAAAAGTTCTTAATTATGATGATGTCTGTTTTGTCCATTTTTTTCATTTGCTGCTTGTTTTTTGGTATAAAAATCTATTGCTTCATCTCAGGTCACAAAAATTTACCCCTATATTTTCTTCTAATAGTTCTATAGTTTTAACTCTTATATTTAGTTCTTCAATCCATCTCAAGTTAATTTTTGCTGATGGTGTGAGGTATGGGTTCACCTTCATCCTTTTGCATGTGGCTATCCAGTTGTCCCAGCACCACTTGTTGCAAAGACTATTCTTTCTGCCTTGAATTGTCCTGGCACCCTTGTCAGCAATTGCCTGTAAATGTGAGAAGTTCTGCACTTTCAATTATTTTCTGTTGATCTATATCTATCCTTATGCCAGTAGCACACTATCTTGAGTACTGTAGTTTAGTAGTAAATTTTGAAATTAGGAAGTGTGACTTCCCCGGGCCTCTTGAATTTCCACATGAATTTCAAGATCAGCTTGTCAATTTCTGCAAGGAAGCCAGTTGGGATTTTTATAGGGAATGCTTTAAATCTGTAGATCAATTTAGGGAATATTGCCATTTTAACAGCATGAACTTTTCTAGTCTATGAACATATAATCCTTTTCCACTTATTTAGGTGTTCTTCAATTTCTTTCAACGTTTTGCAGTTTTCAGAGTATATATTTTACATTTCTTTTGTCAAATTTACTCCCAAATATTTTATTCTTTTTGATACTATTGTAAATGGAATTGTTTTCTTAAATTTCATTTTGGATTTTTCACTTTATATATGTAGAATATATATTTATTATAGAGTATATATGTGTATTCTATACATATATGTGTATTCAATGCACATATATATTCTACAATACATATAAAGAATATATCTAAATGATATATGTATAAATGTATAAAAAGAGTGTGTATATATATATATATATATATATATACATACATATTCTATATAGCAATACAATTGACTTTTTTTCTTTTTTTTTAACATCTTTATTGGGGTATAATTGCTTTACAATCGTGTGTTAGTTTCTGCTTTATAACAAAGTAAATCAAATATACATATACATATGTTCCCATATCTCTTCCCTCTTGCGTCTCTCTCCCTCCCACCCTCCCTATCCCACCCCTCTAGGTGGTCACAAACCACCTAGCTTATCTCCCAGTGCTGTGCGGCTGCTTCCCACTAGCTATCTATTTTATGTTTGGTAGTGTATATATGTCCATGCCACTCTCTCACTTTGTCACAGTTTACCCTTCCCCCTCCCCATATCCTCAGGTCCATGCTCTAGTTGGTCTATGTCTTTATTCCTGTCTTACCCCTAGGTACTTCATGACCTTTTTTTTTTTCTTCTTAGACTCCATATATTTGTGTTAGCATACGGTATTTGTTTTTCTCCTTCTGACTTACTTCACTCTGTATGATAGACTCGAGGTCCATTCACCTCACTACAAATAACTCAATTTCATTTCTTTCTATGGCTAATATTCCATTGTATATATGTGCCACATCTTCTTTATCCATTCATCTGTTGATGGACACTTAGGTTGCTTCCATGTCCTGGCTATTGTAAATAGAGCTGCAGTGAACATTTTGGTACATGACTCTTTTTGAATTATGGTTTTCTCAGGGTATATGCCCAGTAGTGGGATTGCTGTGTCATATTGTAGTTCTATTTGTAGTTTTTAAGGAACCTCCATACTGTTCTCCATAGTAGCTGTATCAATTTACATTCCCACCAACAGTGCAAGAGGGTTCCCTTTTCTCCACATGCTCTCCAGCATTTACTGTTTCTAGATTTTTTGATGATGGCCATTCTGACCGGTGTGGGATGATATCTCATTGTAGTTTTGATTTGCATTTCTCTAATGATTAATGATGTTGAGCATTCTTTCATGTGTTTGTTGGCAATCTGTATATCTTCTTTGGAGAAATGTGTATTTAGGTCTTCTGCCCATTTTTGGATTGGGTTGTTTGTTTTTTTGTTATTGAGCTGCTTGTAAATTTTGGAGATTAATCATTTGTCAGTTGCTTCATTTGCAAATATTTTCGCCCATTCTGAGTGTTGTCTTTTCATCTTGTTTATGGTTTCCTTTGCTGTGCAAAAGCTATTAAGTTTCCTTAGGTTCCATTTGTTTATTTTTGTTTTTATTTCCACTTCTCTAGGAGGTGGGTCAAAAAGGATCTTGCTGTGATTTATGTCATAGAGTGTTCTGCCTATGTTTTCCTCTAAGAGTTTGATAGTGTCTGGCCTTACATTTAGGTCTTTAATCCATTTTTAGTTTATTTTTGTGTATGGCGTTAGGGAGTGTTCTAATTTCATCCTTTTACATGTAGCTGTCCAGTTTTCCCAGCACCACTTATTGAAGAGGCTGTCTTTTCTCCACTGTATATTTTTGCCTCCTTTATCAAAGATAAGATGACCATGTGTGTGTGGGTTTTTCTCTGGGTTTTCTATCCTGTTCCATTGATCTATCTTTCTGTTTTTGTGCCAGTACCATACTGTCTTGATTACTGTAGCTTTGTAGTACAGTCTGAAGTCAGGGATCTAAATGATATATGTATAAATGTATATAAATAGTGTATATATATATATATATATATGTGTGTGTGTGTGTGTGTGTGTATACATATTCTATATAGCAATACAATTGACTTTTGTATATTGAGCCTGTTTCCTGAAACCTTGCAGAATTTATTATTGACTCTAGTAGCTTGATTGTTTTGTATGTGCTTGTGTTTCAATTAATTAATTAATTTAATTTTTATTGAGGTGTAGTTGATGTATAATATATATTTCAGGTGTACAACATAGTGAATTAGTAAAGATTATATTCCTTTTGTACTTATTATAAAATATTAAAATAATGCTAATGCTTATCACTTTCAATGGGCACTCTTGATATACCAGCCTAAGAATGAACCACCTAACCCAGATTCCATCGTAAATTTGCTAACAGCAGAAACAATGATGGGAGAAAAAAACACAGCACCTTCAGTCTCTCTTACACTCACAATGGCTTTCACATTTGTCCTTTATGCTGAAAGCCAGATATTTAGGTTAGGCCAAAGTAATTTCTTAGATTATATATATTCTTTCTTCCTCCAAATTCCCACTGTCAAACTCTAACTTTTTGGCAGACCATCAATACCAGTTTTGCTGTCCACCTGGATCCTAGCTATTTATCCCTTTACTAATAGAACTTATATTTTTGGCTCAAAGACGTTTTCTCCAGAGTACACTGGACTTCCTTGCCTTCACTGCCACATTTTGATTACAGACTCATTCCTACTCCTGTTCATGTTAATTTATTTAGTATCTTATCTCAATTCAGAGACATAGCCTCTAAACTTCTGCTTCTTTTTTTTTAATTAAGTATAATTGATTTACAATATTATATTTTTGCTTCTTTTTTATCATGAAAATTCCTCCATGAGATGAATCTTAAGGGCTATATGACTTCCTAGATGTTTTGTCACATAAATCTATTCATTGAGGACTCTACTAATTTTAACTTCCCTTTATTTGTACTTAGAAAAAATAATTAAAGCACTATTTCATGTTGGTCTGAATGACTATTGGTTGTCCTGTTTTTGAAACTCCTAGAAAAGAGTCCAAGAGTGTGCTATATATATAACACTTAAACCAGTGTCACATATAAATAAATTTAAGTTAACTTTTTAAAAATATAATGTCATTGCTCCTCCTTTGATTAGATTAGAAGTGAGGGTGAATGACCTAGAAACAATCTTGGAACATGTGCCTTCAAAGCCACCACCCTAAAATCCTGATTTATGATGATGGTATAGAGGAAGATTAAATTATATTATGTGACATTATTCCACAAATACTTCCACTCATTCTGCCAGCCCACATTGCAAGGTAGATTCTTAATAGTGACTGTTACCCACTGAAATTTTAAAGTTAAAATGTGTCTTTGTTCTATACCATAACCTCTTAGATCAATAGATGGGCCCATCCATTATCATGGTGACTGGACATTATAAAGTCCTAAGGTAACACTAAGAATCTTTTAATAGCTATTAGCCAAACCTAATGAAATTTAAGATATTTCCCCATCCTCTGTTACTTGCCCTCAATTTCATGGTTAAAAGACATGTATTCAAAATGAAAAGAAAGGAATTCAGAAAAATTAAATCTGATAATTCAAAGAATACTTTCAGAACAAAATTTCAGAAGTGTCCCTTTTCAATGTACGCACTTTGTAGCTGTAGCTGAAATTAACATATAGAGCTATTTATTTTCCTTAATTACCATTCTTGCTTTCCCAATCTTTTTATACTTCTAAAAGGCAAAGGTTTTTTTTTTTTACTAATGATAAATTTCTATTTTCATTTAGTATTTGCGACCAGCTCTCCTTAAAATAAATGAATTGTGTTATCAATTGAGTTTTATGGGACTTTGTTATATTGAAAAATATCACACCTACACCCTGCAAGAATTTAAAGTTGCACAAGCCGTATGGCTAGAGGAGGTGAGGAACTTTGTCTATAAGTTTCAAGATTTTTTTTTCCCCTATTACTGATACTTTGGTACCACTAATGATACATATTTATCAATGTCTAGGTGACAGAGCGCCTAGAAGAATTTCGAAACGAGGCCAAAGAAGTAGTCAGAAAGGCTTGTCGAGTTGCTCTGTGTGCTGCAGGATTTATGCCTGATGATTGTGCATATGAACCTATTGAGGGTATGAAAGGGAAAGAACTTCAACAGATCAGAAGTGGTGGCTTTCTGAAATGTTAACTCGTTTTCATTCCACTTTTCTATTTTAAATAAGGACCCTATTTTTCAATTCTTCCAATCTTTGCTTGATAGATTATAAATTCAATGAATATTGTAGAGGGGGATAAAACAGTAAGTACCACAGCTTCCTTGCATTATCCTTGCTTGTGTATAGTATTTCTAAACTGGTTACAGAACCTTTATTTCACAAGCATTTTATAGTGGACTCGGGGCCTCTCTGCTTAAACGTACATCCAACCTACTAGTACAGACAATAGGTTTGTTAAAATTAAGGGACTGGATGGATCTCAGAATTGGCCCCAGCTGGTAGGGACTCTGAAGGATAATTTTATGCAGGCAGAAAAGGAGGGTAAATGTGTTCCTGGAAAGAGGTGGCACAGGACAGAAATCAGATCCTGTTAAAGATGTCAGTAAGCTGTCTAGAGTCTTTTGTTAAGTTGAAATCCTCTGATGTGGAATTTGTTTGGATAACTGGGCAGTTTTCTGGAGTCTGAAATAGCTCATGAACCAAAGCATTTTGTCATTTTTGAATTTTACTTGTCTCTTAATCCATATTGAAAGAAATGGAGTTTTTACACTAGAATTCTTGTCTTTGTGTCTTCTGTTGTTCTTAGGTCACTGTAAAATGCCAGAAAGCGGAAGTCTCATTGAGTTGCCTACTTCTGGAGACTCCAAGAAAATGACATACACAGAGCAGGCCAGCAAAAGGCATCACTGCATGAGGCTAACATGGTAAATTGTTATTCTTTCTTTCAAGAAAAACTAGAGCATCCATCCTTCTCAAGTTTCATTAAAGTTAAAGCCATCATCACAGGATTCACTAGTGATAAGGGATTTGGAGGACACAGTAACCTGAATGCAGGCTCCAGAAGCCTGCCCTTCCAGCTGCCACCTAGCAAAGCAGCCAGAGAAGGTAGAGGGTGTGTCCAAGGCCAAGAGCTCCTCTTTGATCACTAAGGCTTTGTTTCCCTCTAGCCCAGCCAGGAGCACTGGGCAGGCTGTAGTAAGGAGAAGTCAGGCACACAGAGATTTGTGGGCCTCCTGGAGTGGATCTGTAGGATCTACTCCACCTGTCTGGTCCCTAAAGAGCTACAGGCAGCTGCGTGGCCACACAAAGTTCCACCCTCTTCCTAAGGCAGGTTGCCACGGGGAGACCAGGGAAGAAAGTCCACCTTCCAGGATCTCACCAGGACCTTCCACCTGCTTACCCAACTGGGTCTTGCCATTGTCCCAGCGTTTGGATTCCACGCCATTCTAAAACCTCATCACTGCAACTAACTCTTGCAAACAAAATCACCAAACATTATCTAAAGAATTGTATGTGGCACTAGAAAACACTGATGACTGTTACTCCGTGCTCACTAACTTGGTCCACATTTTAAAACCATTTAATAAATCTTAATTGTGCCCCAGTTTATATGTGAGATAATCTGGTAGTAATGTCTGTATTGCAACAGAAGGCAGTGAAGCAGTCCTGAGGCCACTATCATAGGCTAGAGGCCCCTCAGGCTCCACTTAAGCAGCATAAAAAGTTATTTCAAATGCCTTGCTGACTCAGTTTACATTCTAAGCACTCAAGTAGGGAAACATTAAATTTTCATCTTTGGGTTAGCAATTGCTGTCAAACAACATTTATTCAGTAGCAAAGATTTTATTACCATTAGAATGTAAGTCACAGGTATATATTTACTGATTTCTTCTTTAAAGCATCTTTAAAAAAAATCTTATGGCCCCTAATGAGCTATGTGCTTTTTTCATAACTGTATTGCTCATTAAATATCCTACTGAATGGTTAGAATGCCTAGCTAAATTGATGCTATATATTTGAGTATATTTGTGTTTTAAAGTGAAGAATGTCTAAGAACAACTGTTCTGGACAATTAGTCTCTCATATTGTAATATAAATGGAAAGTCAAAGAGAAATTATGATATTTAAAATTTTAAATATTTGCATTAGAGTCACTTTCAAAAATAGGTAGTAAGTATAGAAAACTGAAGCAGTATTGTTTTTCTTTTTTCTAATATTTCAATACTTTAATCTACAGTTACAGTATTTCACTTTTGTCAACTGTTCCAATAATGTCCTTTAAGACATTTTTTTTTCTCTCCAAGAAATGATACAGTTCAAAATCATGTAGTTGTCGTGTCTCTAATCTCCTTAACCTATACTTTTTAGCTTTTCTTTGTCTTTCATGGTAGTGAGATTTTTGAAGAATACAGGCCAGTTGTTTTTTCAGATGTTCCTCAATTTGGATTTACCTACTAAAACCAGTTAGGATTTGTTTGCTGTTTTTCCCCCTAGACTGAGAGTACATAGTGAAAGTATTTGGATTACTCTCTGCCCTGCTCAGTTTGCTTATGTTGCACATTTGAAATACAGTTAATTGGATTGATTTGGTTTGTTTGCATTTACTGTAATGTTGTTTTCCCCCATCCTTGTTGGTTTACTTTTATTTTACTGAATGTGTAGAATATCAGGATGACTTCAAAAGTCAAAACTATACCAAAAGGCATTACTCAGAGATGTGTTCAGTCCCCTCTCTTTATATCCAGCTCTAGGCAACCAAGATCTTCTTTCCCTCCTTATAGTTTTTGTCTTTTCCAAAATGTCATATGAACCGATCTATCGATCTTCCCTATAGTTTTTGCCTTTTCCAAAATGTCGTATGAACAGATCTATATAATATATAGTCTCTTGTGTCTTTTACTTAGCATGCTTTTGAGATTCATCCACATTCCGTATCAGGAGTTCATCCTTTTTTAGGTATTATTTTCTTTGTTTCTTGCCATAACTTGGTAGATGCTGTTGTCCTCATTTTACAGATGACAAAACGATGCACAGATTAGTTAAATAAGCCCAAATTCATACAGGGAGAGTAGAGCCTGGATTTGAACTCTGGCAGTTTGATTTTTTTTTTAATTTTGAGATAATCATAGATTTGCAAGAAATTGCAAAAAACAAAGTGAAGAGAGGTTCTGTGTACTCTTCACTTAGTTTCCCTCAGTGGTTACATCTTACATAACTATAAATACAATATAAAAACCAGAAAATTGACATTGTATGGTGTACAGTGTATCATTTTATCACATGTGTATATTTGTGTAACTACCACCACAATCAAGGTACAAAACTATTCTATCACTGTAAATATTTCCCTCATGCTACCCCTTTATAGTCACACTCACTCCTTCCCCCACCACCATCCCTAATCTTTTCTTTTTAACATCTTTATTGGAGTATAACTGCTTTATAATTGTGTGTTAGTTTCTGCTGTATAACAAAGTGAATCAGCTATATGTATACATATATCCCCATATCTCCTCCCTCTTGCGTCTCCCTCCCATCCTCCCTAACACACCCCTCTAGGTGGACACAAAGCACCGAGCTGATCGTCCTGTGCTATGCGGCTGCTTCCCACTAGCTATCTATTTTACGTTTGGTAGTGTGTATGTGTCCATGCCACTCTCTCACTTCGTTCCAGCTTACCCTTCCCCCTCCCCGTATCCTCAAGTCCATTCTCTATGTCTGTGTCTTTATTCCTGTCCTGCCTCTAGGTTCTTCAGAACCTTTTGTTTGTTTGTTTGTTAGATTCTGTATATATGTGTTAGCATATGGTATTTGTTTTTCTCTTTCTGACTTACTTCACTTTGTATGACAGACTCGAGGTCCATCCACCTCACTACAAATAACTCAATTTCGTTTCTTTTTATGGCTGAGTAATATTCCATTGTATATATATGCCACATCTTCTTTATCCATTTGTCTGTCAGTGGGCATTTAGGTTGCTTTCATGTCCTGGCTATTGTAAATAGTGCTGCAATGAACACTGTGGTACATGACTCTTTTTGAATTGTGGTTTTCTCCGGGTATATGCCCAGTAGTGGGATTGCTGGGTTATAAGGTAGTTCTATTTTTAGTTTTTTAAGGAACCCTCCATACTGTTCTCCATAGTGGCTGTATCAATTTACATTCCCACCAACAGTGCAAGAGTGTTCCTTTTTCTCCACACCCTCTCCAGCATTTATTGTTTGTAGACTTTTTGATGATGGCCATTCTGACTGGTGTGAGGTGATACATCATTGTAGTTTTGATTTTCCTCTCTCTAATGATTAGTGATGTTGAGCATCCTTTCATGTGTTTGTTGGCAATCTGTATGTCTTCTTTGGAGAAATGTCTATTTAGGTCTTCTGCCCATTTTTGGATTGGGTTGTTTGTTTTTCTGATTTTGAGCTGCTTGTATATTTTGGAGATTGATCCTTTGTCACTTGCTTCATTTGCAAATATTTTCTCCCATTCTGAGGGTAGTATTTTTTTTTCTTTTCAAGCTTTATTCGTCTAAATGACTATCTAATTGAGAACACAATGCATGTCCTAACAGTAAATTCTGCTAGCTACCTTTTGAATTATCTCACTGATAAGTTAAAACGGACACCTTCAGCAGATGTCATTCAGAAATGGATTACAGAAGAGAAGCCTGAAGTCGCTGATAAAAAGGTATATTCAGACACAATTAAGAAAATTCACTGGTCAACATTTATTGAGGAGTGCTTACTGTGAATTATGCTATTTTCTGTGTACTGGAAAAATAGGAGAAATGCTTAGAGGATTTCACAGTATAATCAGAGTCTACCATACACACATGAAATGACAGAATGAAAATCAGCATATCAGTAAGTATCTAATAGCAGAGAAAGCATCCATTGTGCTGAATATTGCAGTCTCTCTCACAGGCACTTGCTAAAGTTTCCTCATGTGTTCACTCAATAAGTATTCCTTAAGTATCTACTATGTACCAATCCCTATGCTGGGTATTGGGTACATGGTGATGAAAAGCATAGATAGAATACTTGCCCCCAAGAAGCTTACAGTCCAGGGGTCATCGTGAGCATGAACTGGCAGAGAGAAGCAGGGAAGGTGGTATAAATGAAAGATAAACAATGGTTTAGAGGCGAGGAGGAGCAAATCATGGGAGCAAACCTTTGTGCTTTCAGTGAATAACCTCTTAGGAGGATGTTAATCTTAGAAACACAGAGTAATGTGAGACATTTGAGATAAAATAGTACAAATTTGTGCATTCTAACATAGCTTATCTGGTAGCCCAATAAGCTTTTCCTCAGCTCCATCCATGACAGATACCTAAAAACATAGCAAAACATGCATATCTGGTTTCATCAAGCTTCCTACCTTCATATCTCTGCATCCCCCCAGGAGACCCAATACACAGTTTCAAGGCCTGTCGCTCTTTGCCATAGTTTTCCTTTTCTCCCAAAGTTGAATTTTAGCTGCATACTCCTTTTCATTACTGTCTCTCCTTCCCTATTCTCAGTTCCTTTTTTTCCTCAATACTACCACATTTTGAAAGTAACATTTATCTTTCTAATTATAAAGGTAATATATGCTAAGTGCAGAAAATTTGAAAAACACAGAAGTATACAAAGAAAAGCATCCTCTGCTATACCAAGTTAACTATTTCCAAGGGGGAAAGAAAGGAATCATACTTTACTTACTGCTTTATCACCTACTTTTTCCACTTAGCAATGTATTGTGAAAAATCTCCCAAGTCAATATGTATTTTTTCCACATAACATTCTCACATAGAAATGTATTATACATCTTGTAAATAATGTTCTATTATTGATCACTTTCTCACTAGTCCAAATAATGCTGCAAAGAATATCTTTGTCTATACATTTTTCACACATCTCTGATTCTTCCCCTTAGAAGAAATTCCTAGATGTGGAATTGTTGGATCAGAAATATGCTCACTTGTTAAGGCTTTTGAAACTGATGCATAACTTTCTAGAAAGTTTTGTGTCATTTTACAACCTTCCTAGCAATGTTCGAGAAGGAGCCTTTGGCCCTATGCACACTAGATATTATCATTCATTTCAATCTTTGTCTATCTGATGGATGTAAAGTAATATGTCACTACTTTTAAATATTATATTCCTTTAACTGCCACCACAGTACAGGGATAAGAGTATAGGTCTCATGATGAGAAAGATCTGGGTGTCAGTTCTGATCTGCCACTTACAAACCAGTGTGTCCTTAATGAAATGTATTAACTTCTCCAGATCACAGTTTTCTCATGGGAATAAAAATGATACCTGCTACATATGATTGGTGTGGGATTTACATGAATAGTTAGCACTGCCTGGCACACAGTAAATACTCAATAAATGTTACTGAATAAACTATTAATATCTTGAGGAAGAGAAGGAAGAGGATGTTGATTGATATTTCCTTTAAAAAATGTCAGATTATGCCCTTTGCCCATTTTTCTATTTAAATATCTTTCTATTTCATATCAATTATGATGTTATTAGTATATATTTCTATTGACTATATCAAGCATATTTCTATTTAAATATAACTAACCTTCTATCTCCATTACTATATACATTACTGATATACTTTTCCAGTTTGTTGTTTGCCTTTCCACTTTGTTGATAGTGTTTTTACAAGGAGAGAAGTTTTACACTGTCATGTAGTCTTTCCATATTTGCCTTTATTTTTTAATTTCTATGGTAGTATTCTTTGAAAGACATGCCAACATTATAACATCAGCTAATTGTGTAAAGCTTAAGTTTATGTGCCTTCTGTAATACAGAGGTTTTTTTAATTTTAGACCTTGGTACTTATGTCTTTATAACACTGCAGAAGTGCTCATTTCAGGGGGCCCCCGTGTTGGAGAAGCAGGAAGAAGATGAATCTCTCATTCCCGTGTTTGTCACAGAACTGATTTTGACAGTCCAGTCACTGCTCTTTGAGCCTCCTTTGGAAGATTTTCTGGTATGTGTTTCCTCATATAACATCCATGTATAAATACCTTTTGGAAAATGTCACATGATTGGCAGGGTTGCTATTGTCCCTTCTCCAAAATGATCATAAGGAAAAGACAAAGCATTGTTCTGCACACAGCATGGCATCTACATAAAAGGTATCTGAAGGTTTAGCGCATTTTCTTTAACTTGAGACAGACTAGGGGCTTGGTAGGGTACACCACCGAGAGAACAGAAGCTATACAAAATGTAAAATTGACTAGAGGCATCCCTCCAAGAAATCACTGTGTTGTAAGTACCATTTTTGAAATCTTTTAAAGTATGTTGCATCTGAGTGTTGTTTTGGTATCGACTGCTGTGCAGCAAATTACCACCTATTTGGCAGCTTAAAGCAACAGCCATTTATTACTTCAGTCTCGTGGGTCAGGGATCTGGACACTGCTTAGCTTCTTCTCCGCTTCAGGGCCTCTCCATGCAGGCTGCCCTTCGGGGATTGTCTGGGCTGAGGTCTCCTTAGAGGCTTGAATGGAGAAGGATCCACTTCCAAGTTCCCTCAGGTTGTTGAAAAAATTCATCTCTAAGCAGCTATGGGATTGAAGTCCCTGGTTTCTTGAGGGAAGTCCAGTGGGCACCACCCTTAGATCCTAGGAACCACCTATAGTTCCTATAGTTCATGTGGCCAACTCTATAAGCAGTTTACAATATGGGTGTTTGATTCTTCAAGACCAGCTGGAGAATCTCCTTTGAGAAGGGCCCAATCCCTCTTTTAAGGGCTTTCACTTGATTGAGACAGGTCTACCTTGGATAATGACCTTTTGGACTAACTCAAAGTCAACCTAATTATATCTGCAAAGTCCCTTCAGCTTTCCCTGTAATATAACATAATCATGGCTGTGGCATCCCATCACATTCACAGATCCCCCCATACTCAAGAGGAGGGGATTATACAGGGCTTGTAAACCAGGGAGAGGGGATCTTGGGAGCCATCTTAGAGTTCTGCCTTCCCCATTTGGGTACAGGCATCGATTAATAAACCAATCAGAGTCTATATTTTCTGCCCTTAGCTGTGTATTGTGGTACAAAAGCACTAGTAGTCAGGATCTCTAGATTCTAGTCTTGACTCAGAATCTCTAGATTCTAGTCTTGACTTTACTCCTATGGGGAAACCACTTACCTCTCTGGGGTTCAGTTTATGCATCTGTGAGGTGAGGAGGCAGATGAGTTTTAAGGTTGCTTCCTCTTCCAGCAGTCTATGACTCTGTAATTTATCAGATCATCAGGCTATTTTAGGTTATTTACAAGGACAAGCAGACTGCTGAGTTCCCTGTGGTTGGACCTTCGTTCAGGAGCTCCCCCTCAGAGAGGCACTGGGCTCTCATGTCCCTTCCAGGCCAGAAGGCTCTTGGCCTTCACGTGGAAGGCAGAGGTTTCTCTGCAGCAGATGACGCAAGAAAGCTCTCTCCAGCAAGCAGCTGGTTATTCTCCTTAAGCCCCAAGTGACAAGCCTTGAAAACCTTAACATTCTCCGTATTTCCTATTTTAGGATCCAACTCCCCACAGGGGTGTTTTTAATTCCTACCCATGAAGTCATAGGCCAAGAATGTTCACGTGTTCACACCACACGTAAGATTTTGCTTCATGTAGCCCCAAATTAGCCAAGGGCAGTATAAACTGCCATGAGTGGATCACTTATGAATTTTCTATTTTTTCTCGCTCTTATTTTGGTCATTAGTCTTAACATTTCAAACACACCTACACACATACAGCTTCATCTAAAGGAAAATTATATACCTAAATCTTGACATCTGACATTGTTCTTTCTTGGATTAACTATGGTTTCCTAATACTTGATCCAACATACATTTTCCAGTTCTTTTCTTTCCTATTGTGTTTGACAGACCTCCCGTGGCATATGACTCTATTTACTGCTCCCGCCTCTGGAAACAGACTCCCCCTTGGTTTCATTTCTCATGGTTTTACTCCTGTGCCAACATTTTTTCCTTTTCAGTACTCTACTTTGGAGTCACTTTTTTTGTCTGACCTTTGACTTGCGATCCTGAAAGGCTCCCTCCTCTTCACATTTTTTATGTTCCTCTGGGGGCTTGTGTCCGTGCCTGTTGTTCCAACTACCACTTCTAGAATGGTGACTTTAAATAAATATTTCCATCATGTACTTTTCTTCTAGACTTCAGACTTGGAGCCATCTGGAAATCTCCACAATTGACTCCAACTCACCAAAATAAATTGAACTTATCAACTTCTTCCAAAACTTGCTCCTCCTTCCATATCTCCATTTCAATGAAAGGCAGTATCCACATGTCCAAACCAGCAATCCAGGAATCATCCTAGATCCTCCCTTACCTCTTTGAGATCAAGGCAGCGAGTCCTGTGTGTTGACCTTAGTTGCACCTCCCCTCGATGGGAACCTCATCACCTCTTACCTGGCCTGCTGTGATAGTCTCTTCTGACCTGCCTGCCCCTCTTCCTTCTAGTCCATTTTCTACATTGCTGACTGCAAGATTATTTCATAGGCAAATCTGATCATGTCACTTAAAATTAAATTTCTTCATTGTCTATAGGATGCTCTGTGAGATGTTGATAGGCATTCTAGGAGAAAAGGGTTTGTGATATGCATTTGCATATTAACAAATATGGAAAATCCTGTTTAGTAGATCCAGAGGAAAATCCTGTTTAACCTAAGGTTTCTTCCCAAACTTATGTGACATTGGGACCCTTTTAACTCAGGGTAGTCCATGGTCACAATCTGGGGAATGCCAGACCACTGGCTAACACTGGAACGCAGCATCACTCACAGGGCCTTTCAAGAAGGGGCCGACTGCATCATGACTGCATTTTTCCACACTGACACTTATGTTCCAACACCAAGACCTGCCAGCCCCCCTTGGGCCTCTCACATACAATGACTTACAAGGACTGTACTCCCATTTGTATACTTGACAAGCTCCTGCTCGTCTTTTAAGACTCTTCTCAAGAAGTACCTTTATATCATTTAGATATATATTATTATAAATTATAAATTAATTCGTGCTCATCAAACTTGAAAAACACAGAAAAATATTATTAAAATCATCTGTAATACCATGTGTCAGAAATAGAAACAACCTTTTAACATTTTTATGCTTTTTTCCAATCTTGTTTTAGTACATACTGATATATCAACACACCTAACTTACCATGAGATTTTACACATACATTTTTAAAATGAGATGTTATACACCAGTTTCATCCTGCTCTTTTTTTTAACTTAAGATTACATTATAAGCTTTTTCCCATGTCATTAATCAATCTTTGAAGAGATGCCTAATTTCCATTCATATAAATATACCATAACTTAACCATTCTTCTATTTTTGAACACTAAGGTATTTTTCTAATTAATTTTTATTATAATTAATGCTTCAGTGAGTGCCCTTCCACATGAATCATTGTTTACATATCTATTTTTTTCTCTTAGGATTGATAACTAGGATGGAAATTACTGCTCAAAGAATATGAACTTTTAACCCACCTTTTGAACTTTCCCTGATTCTCTTAGGCATACTTTGGCCTTCCTTCCCTTATGACTTTTCTGTGTTTTGTTCGTATTTCAAATGAATGTAATATATTCATCTTAATGTGTTGCAACTTTTTGCTTATCTACTTCTCTTTCAATTAGAAAACATATTTCCTGAAGACAGGGGCTGTGTCTTCTGATTTGTCATATATTCAGAGTCAACGCAGTACCTGGCATTGTTGAATGGGTTATTCTTATTTATTTTAGCAGTTTAGAAAATTCAAAACTTTTTATAAATATAACCATGTCTGTGTTTACATTTATGTTTGTGCTTTTCTCTCCAACAGGATGGTATTTCAGGCACAATTAATCATTTCCAAAACACTGTGTTATCAGTTCCTAATCTTGTGCCTGATTCATATTTTGATGCTTTTACCAGCCCTTACATTAACAACAAATTGGAAGAAAAAACTTGTGGATTTGGTCCAAGCTTACCAGCAGTATTTGATGATGATAAGAATTTTCACACAATTATCTTTCAAATAAAGGTATACTTTCTTTTACTAAAACTATTTTTATAATATTTTTGATTTTTAAGAAACTGGGTAACATATTTTCTTCCTGTCTTATCTTTAGATTAAATGCTACTTAATCTCTAAATGCTAAAGTGATTTTTTTTAAGTCCTGGTAGATTAGAGCACTGATTATAAGAAAGAGACTTAAAAGTACAAGCTATTCAAGATGGTATCACTTTTTTTGGGGGGAAATAAGGTTAAAAAGAAGGAAGAGACATTATCTGAACATTGGGTGGTACAGGTAAAATAGAGCAACTGGTGAAAATTTAAGGCCCTGCAAGACAAAAAGAACCAGAAAACCAGAATACACCCAACTCTTTCC
>NW_006798559.1:842214-918393 GCF_000442215.2 Lipotes vexillifer | reverse complement strand
CTCTTTCCCCACACCAAAAACTAAAATAAAATAATCTGCACATTGCTCTACTGAAAAAACAGAATGCCCTTGAATTATAAATTTTGTAAATCACTCAAATCCATGAGCTGAAGAAATTTAAATATATTAAATACCTGAGAAGTTACTATAAGGAGAAAATAGAAAGTGAAGATTAAAATATTCCTTCTCTTTCCTCCCATAAAACATGAAACAAAAGCTGCACTATAAACTAAAGTAAATAGCCTCAACATTAAATCAAAAAAATTCAAAATTTAAAATAAAAGTGGAATTTTTTAAAAAAAGACAAAATTATCTCAGAAATCAAGACTAAATTGCATCATGCCAGAGAGAATAACCTGAAATGAAAATGTAATAATGAGTATAAAGAGAGGAAAACAATCAGGAGAATGAAAATAAGCTAGAGACAGAAGTAAAAATGGTCAGAGAGAAAATAATTGAAATAGAAAACAGGCAAAGAAGAAATAACATACATATAATTGGAGTGTGTGAAGAAGAAAAACAAAACAAAGGGTAGAACAAACACATAACTATAGTCCAAGAAAAGAAAATGTGAATCTATATATTGAAAGGGCCCACAGACTGTCTTGGAAAATTGACCTGGAACAATCAACTCTGAGATACATCCTTTTAAAAGTATTAGTTTTTAAAGCTAAAGAAAAATTCCTCCAGGTCTCACAGCCCAATGAAAATAACTTACAAAAGTAAGAGAATTAGACTAGCATCAGGCTTCTCAAAAACAACGTATAAAGAAAGGCAATGATGGAACGTCATTTTTAATGAAACTCAAGAGCAGATAATGCGAATCAATAATTTTTATCTAACCAAGCTAGTCCTTCAAATATCAAGGCTATAGAAAAATAGTTTTAAAAAGGCAAGGGCCTAGGGGTTTTGGTGCTGATCAGGATTTTTTATGAAATTGGGATGAGTCTCATCCAACCAAGAGATAACTTGGCAAAAGGACTGATCTTCCTATTTCTGGATCCACATGTAAGGAGCTTGGAAGTTGCCACTCTATTCTAACAAGTAAAAAGCTGAACACACTGACTGAACAGACTGCTATAGGATCTGTAATAGAGGGGAGGACACAGGGGAAACCACAGCCCTCAAAATTGTAGAGACAGAGAGATGAAAACAGGGAGTCATGGCTTCTGAAAGCAGAGACTAGGAGCAGAAACCTCAGTGAGAACCAGTGCCAGACAGGAAAACCTGAACTGTAATTGATGAATTGCTGGAGGCTCAGTGTTAACAACTCTGAGAGTTAAAAATCTCCATGGACCCAATTATAGGGAACCCCCACATTATTATGAAATTTACCTGCAAGAACTCAACCAGATTCTCACAGTAAATATTAGAGAAAAATTCTCTCATGCTCCCAGCAGGGAGAGGGGAAAAGGAATAATTTGAAATATGTCAGAGCACCCTCTTCTCAACAAGGCCTACCCTCAGAGGAAACTAGTTAACCAGAGCCTAATTTGCTAGTGTATTATTTGATCCTAACTTACCTGGGGGAGGGGAAATATACAACTCCAGCCCACTCTAGCCATCTGTCCCACCTAAGGAGAGAGAAAAGAAATGTGAGAAATATTTATGAAGTTCACAGTTCCGAGGCATTGGCTCACTAAAAGACTGAGACCTAATCAGAGGACTATAGAACATATCCCCTCCCCTGACACATACCATCCCCTTACTAAGGACCTATTAACAGCAGTTCCTTTTACCAAATACATCATGTCCAATTATCAAAACAAAAAGTTACAAGGCACATTAATAAGGGGAAAAAATTAGAATACAGAGCAAGTATCAGACCCAAACATGGCAGGGATATTGGAAATATCAGACCCAGAATTTAAAACAACTATGATTAATAGGCTAAGGGCTCCAATGGATAAGATAAACAGCATGCAAGAACAGATGGGCAATGTAAGCAGAGAGATGGAAATCCTAAGAAAGAACCAAAAAGAAGTGCTAGAGGTAAAAAACAAAACAAAACATAACAGAAATGAATAATGCCTTTGATGAGCTTATTAGTAGACTAGACACAGCTGAGGAAAGAATCTCTGAGCCACAGAATATATCAATAGAGTCCTGAAAACCAGAAAGCAAAGAGAACAAAGACTGAAAAAAACAGAACAGACTATCCAAGAACTGTAGGACAACTTCAAAAGGTGTAACATATGTGTAATGGGAATACTGTATGATTCCAGCTATATGACATTCTGAAAAACATGGAGACAGTAAAAAGATCAGTGGTTACCAGGGGTTTGAGGGTGGGGGAGTGAAGAGGCAAAACACTGATTCTTAGGACAGTGAAAACACTCTGTATAATTCCATAATGATGGAGAAATGTCATTATATATTTGTCCAAATCCATAGAATGTTCCACACCAAGAGTGAACCATAATGTAAACAATGGATTTTGGGTGATTATGATGTGTCAATGTAGGTTCATCAATTGTAACAAATATACCACCCTGGTAGGGGACTTTTAGTCTTTCTTTAGAAAGACTGAAAATGAAGTGGTGCTCAGTGGTGTAGAGACAAATGTAAACAATAAGAAAGCAAGATTTGTGATCCTATGAGTCAGCACTATAAATTTCTATGCACCAAATATATATACAGGAAACACTTGCAAAAGGCAAAGAGATGCAATGAGACACAAATGGAACATAAATAGAAACACTATGAATAGAAGACTTTAACATGCAACACTCATCACAAGGCAGGTCAAGTAGGAAAAAAATAAATAAGGGTATAGAAGTCCTAACTAACATAATCAATGACAAATAACAAGGAAATAACCATTTAAACAGAAAAAAAAAATGAGGGATTACCTTGCAGACATTTATCCAAATAAATTTGAAAATGTAGATTAAATAGTATTTTTAGGGAAACATGGTAATCTAAATCAACCACATTAAAAATAGAAAGCTTACCAGTCTCCACAGAAGAAATAGAGGCAGTTATCAAAGAAATACCTTGTAAAAAGCACCAGGCCCAGATGGTTTCACAGGGGAATTTTATCAACTCTCCAAAGACCAGATATTCAGAATAGCACATAAATTGTTCTAGAATACTGAAAATGCTTGGTGGAAAAAACTTCATTGTAATAACAACAAAGCAGGTAATATATAATATTTAGGAATAAACCTAATAAGAAATATTTTTAAAAACCTATATAAGGATATCTTTTTGAGTTTTCTTAAAGGCTTCTGGAAGACACAAAAATAGACTTAAAGAAATATTCTTAGATGGAATGACTCAACATAATAGATATCTGTTCTCCCTAGGTTAGTCTATAAATTTAACACAATGCCAATAAAAATACTAATAAGCTTTATCATAGAGCATAAGTTTATAGTAAAGCCTATATGTAATAATAAACATGCATAGAAGCTAGGAAAACCCTAAAAAAGAAAAGCTATCTGGGGTATTATTCTTACCAAGTATTAAATATAAACTCTATAACTAAAAGATTGTGGTATTGGCTATCGGACCAGTGGAACAGAATAGAAAATCCAGAAATACACCTAAGTACACATGAAATTTTATTAAATAAAAAACGTGGTATTTCAAATCACTGAGATATATTTGGACTTTTTCATAAATAGTGTTGTGATAACTGATTAGCCTATGGGACAAAGTTAAAATTAGATACATATCTCACATTGTGTATAAAAATAACAGGATCAGAGATCTAAAAATTTATTTAAATCATACAAGTTCTAGAAGAAAACATGGGTGAATTCTTCAATAATCTTGTTCATAAAGAAAGGTTATCTAGCTATGACTCAAAATCCAGAGGCAATAATGGCACAAATTGATAAATTTGATGGTATAAAATTTTTTAAAACTTTGCAAGGCAAAAAAATATATAAACAAAGTAAAAATACAATTACAAACTGGGAGAATCTATTTGCAGCATATAAATCACAGCTAAGGGCTAATATTTTTATACATGAAGAACTCTTGCCAATGGGGAGCAGGGAGGAGACCAAAACTAGGAAGAAAATGGTCAAAACATATGATAGAAAACTCACCAAAAACAAGAACCTAGACACATGAAAACATATGCTACCTCACTTATAAGAGAAATGCAAATGGAAACAAAATTGAGGTAGCATTTCTCAACTATCAGATTAGCAAAATTCAAAAGTATGACAACACATTCCATTGGCTAGCCTATGGATAAACAAATGCTCTTCACACTTTGCATTTGAGAATGCAAATGATGGAGAATTTTACAATATATAACAAAACTACATGTTATGTATTTACCATTTGATCCAGAAATTCCACCTTTAAATATGTACCCAGAAGATGCATGCCCAACAATACAAAAGTACATATGCACTAGATTTTGTTAACATTATTATTTTTATAAAATATCAGAAACTCCCAAAATACATAGGATGAACTATGGTACATTTACACAGAGGAGGACTATGCAGCTGAACAAAATAATACGGAAAATATCTACCAACTAATATGGAGCGATTTCCAGGATACATTGTTAGGTGAAGAAAGCAAAGTAGAAAAGAATATCTGCAGTGTGCTACTTTTTATGTCAGAAAATAGGGAGGGATAACAGATAAACCAGAAACTAAGAAAATTTGTTACCTAGAGACAGTGGGAATGGTGTAGACAGGATGGTGGGTATGGAGTAGAAAAATGGGAAGAGTCACACTTAGTTCTGAGTATACTTTTTAATATAGCACTTAAAAATCAATAAGAATGGGGAAACAAAACCCTAAAATAGAATACAATGAAAACAAAAGAACTAGACTATATTTCAAATGAATAACATAACCACACTGCAAAGAAGGGGAAAAAAACTAAACCAAGTAACTTTTAAACACGCTATTTTGCCCATATACCCTTAAGCTAAAGACCACTATAACTATCATAAATATTGAATTCCACTTAGTCTGTTTTTCATAGTGGTATTAATGTGTTAGCAATTCTGAAATGATTTTCTGTGTATTCTGGAGTTGAGCAAATAACTAAATATTGTGGCTAATGAAATGAGGTTACTCATCCTCATCCAAATATGGAAGAGGAAAAACCAGAATGGTGTTATATTGGAACTGTAGTTATGAACTCATGATCTTTAACTGATCGATAGAGCACTATGTATAGGGTTTTGTGTATATATGTATTTATGTGAGGTGTTTGTGTGTATCCTAGATCTGCTTGCTGAGATGGCCTAGAAGCAGTGACATCCTAATAACAATGAGCATATTTGGTGTCCACACATTGTTTTCTATATATCATTCCAAATCAAAAGGAACCAAATCTCTTTGGAGAAATGGCTTATTCAAAACCTGGGGCAGGGAAAGTACAAGAGCAGCCCAGAGCATATTGTTGAACCAAAAAATAAGAAGGTGCCTAAGGAGTAATGGCGACATGCAGAAAAAATTAAAAAGCCAACTTGAAGGGTCTCCCCGGGACAATTTGACCATTAAAATAAGTAATGATTATAACTGTCTTTGAATAAAATGAGAATACATGACTCCATTTTGTGAATGAATCAATGGAGAATGGAAAGCTCTTCCTTACAGTAAAATGCCAATTAGTAAACGTAGAAGGAAAACATAAGGAAAAATCACCGCTATAGAAATAGGCAAGAATCTCTAATTCATACTAGAACGAGTATGCAAAGATATGATGGGGAAAAGGATACTGTCTCAAAGCGTTTCTGCATAGAATATTTATTGATTTAAAGAGAGAAAATAGTAAGTTTGCAGTAAGGAAACCTCACAGACACCACCTTAACTAACATGTTAACATCACCAGTAATGGGACAAATCAACATTCTGTGCCTTTTGACACTATTCACAGAGAACATACATCACTTATGTAGTATTATTGCCAAAAATGTATAACTGAATGTAAGCATTAGGAAGTATAACATACACACAGAGATACTTTTCAAAAATGTTAAAAGTCACGAAAGACAAAGATTGAGAAATTGTTCAGATTAAAGGACACTGCAGAGATGTGACAAGATACAATACAAGAAATACATGATACGATACAAGATACAATACATGATCCTGGATAGGACAGTGGACCAGGAAAAAAAGGTTTTTTATTTTGTTATGAAAGACATTATTGGGACAAATGGCCAAATTTGTATAAGATCTGTAATTGATAATAGTATTAATGTTAATGCTAATTTCCTGATTTAGGTCATTATACTATGGTTCTATAAGAAAATATCCTTGTGTTTATTAAATAAACCCTGAAATATTTAGGGGTAAAAATGTCTGTGTCTGCAACTATTTTCCAAATTGTTCAGGGTAAAATAATATATATAGAGAAAGAGAATGATAAAACAAATGTGATATATTGTTAAAATTTAGGGAATTTCAGTGGTGATATATGGAATTCTTTGTACTATTCCAGCAAATTTCCTGTGAGGTTTAAAATCATATTTTGAACATGTTGGTGGAGCTTTCCATTTACAGGCCTCCCGTTGTGTTTCTAATACCTGCGTCATCATGTATCAGAGACTATTAAATCTGCTCAAAGGAGATATACTTTTTTTTTTTTTTTGCTGTGGGGAAAAGGATGTTCCTTTTTATTATTAATTTTTATTGGAGTATAGTTGCTTTACAACGTTGTGTTAGTTTCTGCTATACAGCAAAGTGAATCAGTTATATGTATACATGTATCTACGCTTTTTTAGATTTCCTTCCCATTTAGGTCACTCCAGAGCATTAAGTAGAGTTCCCTGTGCTATGCAGTAGGTTCTCATTAGTTATCTATTTTATACATAGTACTGTACATATGTCAGTCCCAATCTTCCAATTCATCCCACTGCCCCTTCCTCCCTTGGTAACCATAAGTTTGTTCTCTACAACTGTGACTCTATTTCTGCTTTGCACATAAGTTCATCTCTACCATTTTTATTGATTCCACATATAAGCAATATTATATGATATTTGTTTTTCTTTTTCTGATTTACTTCACTCTGTATGACAGTCTCTAGGTCCATCCATGTCTCTGCAAATGGCACTATTTCATTCCTTTTTATGGCTGAGTAATATTCCATTGTATATATGTAGCACATCTTCTCAAAGGAGACATACATTGACATAGTTTCTTCCCCTCAATTTTTAATGTAAAGAAATAAACAGCAGAAATATTCTGGAAGATTACATAAGAAGTATTAAAAGGAAATAAATGAACAAGTAACTAAGCCATCCAGGGTGTGTGCTATTGTTTGTAATGAAACTTTCTACTGCTACCCACTATCCCTAAAGCAAGAGTCTGAATCCATAAAGCAATACCCTAGCACTGATGTGTTGGAAATGAGCAATTCCATTGATCATCTCTAGTTTTCCTTGGGACAAATTGCAGTCATTTGCAAGAAGTCACGGTAGGAAATGTAAGGGAAGGCAATTGAGTGCAGCCATGGAATAATGGACCAAGACCAAAAACAAACTGATCCTAACTGCTGTTCATAGGCATTGAACTATGATAACATGTACTGACATGGGTATTGTAGGAAAAACTGTGGGGAAGTGGAGGTTGGAGCCAAGGTCAAGTGAGGGGAAGGAAAGGATTTTATTAGGGTAAATTATGAAGACATTTTGGAATAGGAGACTTGACAGCACAGAGAACTTAATAATGAGATTAGGCAAGTAATTTTGTAAATATGCTAAATGGTTTTGCCTTTGTTCAAAAACACTAACCAAGATATAAAATTTGCAGTTTGGAAAATAAATAGACATTGTCTCTTGCCATATATTTACTAGTGATGTATAAGTTCACCATGAAGCTTAAAAAATTACAGGTGTGCCTCCTTTCAATCATAAGGAACAATTCTTTGAAAGTCAGATTTGAAGGTGTATTTTTTTTTTTTTTTTTTAGGAAAGTGTTTTTTTTTTTTTTTTTTTTAGTTTCATAAGAGAATCCATTAATTGCTTCTTGTCATCCAGGATGGTATCTTTCCTCACTTACGTATCCTCAGGTCAAAGCATAGTGTTGGGCACAGAGAAGGCATCTGTGTTTGTTCAGTTTTATTGAATTGAATTCTGCTCAGGAAAAATATAGTTTTGTCTTTTTTTATAACATTTAGGAAACCATACAGGCAGCATTTGAATCTGCTCAGTTATATGCAGCTATGTTTGAAAAGTTTCAGATATTCTTCAAGGAAAATGAAAGTCTTGATTTACAAGCTCTTAAACTTCAAGAACCTGGTAAGTTTTCTGTTTGTCCTTACTAATTATGTTTGACAGGTATATCAAGGTTTATCATTGTCTACTTTTCTGTTTGGTGGTGTATGGTGACAGAAATGGTAGCCCCAAAGAGTCGGCCTGACAACATGCAAGAATTTATTCATTTCTAGATTATTTGCTGTAGAACCACTTTTTTTTCTTTAGTTTTACTGTTACTGTTTTATTTCAGAATATTATGGGAAGGAATTCCTCCCCAAAAGCTTATCTTTTAGTATCAAGTTGTACCAGTGCTAAGGTTATATAGCCTTTACACGGGAAGGAGTCAAAAGGAATGTTTACCTCTCAGATTCCTTTAAAAAATGTTTACATAGTGCAACATGTGTCTCAGGAATTCAAGCTCCTCTCTTTCTGTGGCCATATTGTAACCTGGTGGGTATGAATCCACAACTCTTAGTCATGAAATCAGATCCAAAGGGAAATTATCTTATTAAACTCGTTATCTTCAACAAAAGGAAATAAAATATAATACCCAAGTGAAATTTCAGGCAAGAAAGTTCCCAAATGTTTACAAAAATTAAGTATATATTACTCATTATTACCATTTAAAAATGTGAAGCATATCATTCATATTCTTTTTTTATTTCATGAACTGGCTTTATTCCTTTATTTTCTTATGCACAAAAATGATTACTCTGATAATTTGCCTCACAAAGAAACACTGATTTTTTCTGTAAATTTTTATGCTTTTGTTTCAACCCATTCTTTTTATTATGCTGAAGTATTTTAAAGTAAATTAGACATGCCATGCCTAAATGAAATATTTCAATATTCATCTTTAAAAAACATGTTCCTACAGAACCAAATTAATATCACACCTAATAAAAAAACCAACAATTCCTTAATATCAACATTTAGTCCCTATTCAGAATCCCCCAAATAAAGCAGTTTGCAGCTAGTTTGACCCAGAATCTAGTCCAAGAACAGGCACTATATTCAATTGTTATGTCCCTTAAGTTTTTAAAATCTGAAACAGACCCTTTTTTTCAAGACACTGACTTGCTTAAGAAACCGAAGTGGGGTCTTACTTTAGAAAACAAATTAGACAAGTTCATTTCTACTGTTCTTCACCAACACCGTCACACTGAGACTTAGTGTGTGTTGAACTGAAGGGAACTGACAGGGACACAATGGCACCAGGGTGGCAGTAAGGTGTGGAACCTGGCATTTCAGCACATGGAGTAGGCCTAATCCAAATAACTAGTTCTAATCCCCTAGATCTTCTACTCATAACCTTGAGCCAAGTCCTCCTAGTATCCTGTTACCATGTTCCTCACATTGGATAACTTTACTCCCTCACCAACCACCCATCTGGATGAGGCCACCAAGCTCCCAGGTTGCCCTTCTTCTAGTCCTGCCTTGGCTAGTCAATTCTAACCAATCCTGGAACCAGGGTCTCATAGGTATCAGCTGTTTGTTTTCTGGGACTCTGGAGTACATTGGTCTGGACTCCTAAACCTTGTGTTCCTCTTTGTTTAGGAACTCCCTGGTACTTCCTAAACCTCAAACCCAACTGTTAGCCAGAGGTTAATAGAATGTAGCTTTGCCCCTTGGATACCATGCCTTGCCTGTTATCATATTCCCTCAAAGTATTCTAACACTGCCTAGCACATATTATAGACACTTACACTTAACAAATGTCTGTTTAACCAAACTTTTAGCCACACTAACCTCTGTCTAGCCCCAGAAGATGATCAGGGGAGAAACTCTGGCTTCCTGAACTAATCAGCCATATCTCACCCCTGAATTTCTATAAATGTCAGTGTTTACTAATAATTTCTATACTTCCTGAGCACTTATGATAGATACTGTGATAAGGGATTTTCAGGCATCTCATCTAATCCTCATAATTCTATGAGGCAAGTATTCTCATTTTACAAATAAGGAAATGAAAATATAGAGAGATAAGGTAACTTCAAGTTTACACAGCTAGTTAGTGGTTTAGAAATCGTTTTCTCTGACTTGAAAGTTTGTGTGCTTAACTATTGTACAAGCCGCCTCTCCTCTAGCTCATAAAGAGAGAACTCTTCTATCAGCTTTACTTTTTTTTTTTTTTTAAATATTTATTTATTTATTTTTGCTGTGTTGGGTCTTCTTTTAAATGCGTGGGCTTTCTCTAATTGCGGCAAGTGGGGGCCACTCCTCATCGTGGTGCGCGGGCCTCTCACTATCGCGGCCTCTTGTTGCAGAGCACAGGATCCAGATGCGCAGGCTCAGTAATTGTGGCTCACGGGGCCAGTCGCTCCGCAGCATGTGGGATCTTCCCAGACCGGGGCACGAACCCGTGTCCCCTGCATTGGCAGGCAGATTCTCAACCACTGCGCCACCAGGGAAGCCCAGCTTTACTTTTTTGTTTCCCTTTGAACACGGCTATATATGACCATGGCCAAGTCATTTAACCTCGAATGATATAAATTTCTTCATGTATAAAATGAAAGTATTGGACCAAATTGGTGTTTCCCAAGCTAGTATTCCTTGAACCACTATTCTGAAGGATATTATATGATACCATGAAAAATGAAAAAGACTCTGTGTTCTAATAAGTTTGGAAAATACTTGACCAATCAACATTATACAGGTTTCCTTACCAGCAGTCTTCTCAGATCATTTGATATACTTATTTTGTCATTTCTCAAAAATACACACATCAGGGCTTCCCTGGTGGCACAGTGGTTGAGAGTCCTCCTGCCGATGCAGGGGACGTGGGTTTGTGCCCCGGTCCGGGAGGATCCCAACGTGCCGCAGAGCGGCTGGGCCCGTGAGCCATGGCCGCTGAGCCTGCGCGTCCGGAGCCTGTGCTCCACAATGGGAGAGGCCACAACAGTGAGAGGCCTGCGTACAGCAAAAAAAAAAGAAAAAAAAATACACCCATCAAAACCTTCTGAAATGAGTAGGACAGATAATTGTCATCCCTTTTTTGTATCACGAGGAAGCCAAAGCTCAGGAAGATCAACTAACTTACCCAAAGCCACAGGTGGGTTAAAGACTTGAGCCTGGGTCTTCTAACACTTTGTCTGATTTGTTCTTTTTTTAAAAAATTATTTATTTTATTTTATTTATTTATTTGGTTGCACCGGGTCTTAGTTGTGGCTCGTGGGCTCTTTAGCTGTGGCATGTGAACTCTTAGTTGCGTCATACATTTGGGATCTAGTTCCCTTACCAGGGATTGAACCCAGGCTCCCTGCATTGGGAGTGAGGAGTCTTAACCCCTGTTCCACCAGGGAAGTCCCTGATGTGTTCTTTATACTGTGTCAAACTCTCCCTTGTATCCAGGAGAGAAGATAATATGAATAAAGGCAAGAATCAACACCCTTTTCTCTTTGGGATGGTAGAGGGGAGGATTAGAGAAGGAAAACAAGAAGCAGTAAGGAAATTAATCTGACTCAAGCAGAGAGAGTAATTGGAAATAAAGTTAACTAAATATTTAAAGGCCGAGAGGTACAGGATTTTGAAAGATGAGTAAAGTAGTTTAGTATTATATGTGTATTAGTAAGAGCTGTTTTTGACTAAGAGTATGATAAAAGTGTATTTAAGATAATCAGGCTTCCACTGGTTCAGAAAAGGGAGAAAATGGAGATGGGAATATTATCAAAATTCAACTGCAATATATGGTGGACACAAATTGACAAAGCCTTAGCCTTGATGAATGCTTACTTTGAGGTACCATGTGGGAGAACCCTTAGATTAAGCCAACTTCAAACCAACATGACTCTAGAATCTAATCCATTCCAAACCAAATCCTCTAATACAATTACAAGTTATTTTCATGTGCCATTCTTAACAGGAGACAGAGAACATATTTACATTATTAAATATTAGTTTCAAGAATAAAATATAAAGCATTATGAATTAACATTTTAAAATTATACAAGGTCCTCTACATATGGATAATACATTATAAATATGTATGTAAATTTATTAATGCAATGATTTTTAATATATCTTTATAGTGATCCTTTAAAATCTAATACATGTGTTTTATGCTTTATGTGAATTACTTTACCTAGATGTTAAGTTCTTTAGTGAACAACTGGAAAAATATCACAGACAACACAAGGACACAGTAGCTCTAAGACACACCAGGAATGTAGGATTGCTGCTCATTGACACTAAGCACCTAAAAGAAAAATTAATTCCATCACCTTTGCGATGCTTGGAGGTAACTGTGAACTAAGAAAATTTTAAATTATGGTCTCTACAATTATTTTATGATTTTTCTCTTGCAAATAACCTATCTTTATTTTCCAGTATTGCAAATATTTAAAATTAACGTTAGTCTATTGTGCATCCTTAATTTCTAGGAAAAGTCCCATATTCTTCTTTCTGTCCCAAGCACAGTCAGCTTTCAGGTGAGGAGACAGCAGCCCTCAGACTAGCCTCTTACACCCATTTCTTTTTCCTTTGTTGGAGCATTTCAAGACTTCCTACAGAAGAGACACCACTGTAACAGCTCAGGATCCTAGTGGGAATGTTGGTTGATTCTAGGATACTGAGATCAAGTTTAGGAGATCATTTCCTGATCTGAAACTGTCCCTAAAAATCTGATTGTATTTTGGTGAGTTGTAGAGCTGAGGAAATTTGATCGCTTCTGCAATAACTTACAGGTCTTCCTTTAGGGTCATATATACTGTCAAATACCTCCAGGGAGACAATGGTGTAGAACAGAGATTGTCAAACTACAACCCACAGGACCAGTCCAGCCTGCCACCTGTTGTGTACATACGGTTTTACTAGAACACACCCATGATAGTTGGCTTATGTATTGCCTATGGTTGCTTTCTCACTACAAGGGCAGAGCTGAGTAGTTGTGACAGAGACCATATGTCCTGAAAATCTAAAATATTTACTATCTGGCCCTTATAGAAAACTTCTGCTGACCCCTCGTGCAGATGAAAGAAGACAGAGCCCTGTCTAAAAGGCTGCAGGCCTGAGCGCTAGTATCTATTCTGTCACTAATTCGTTGTATGGCATTGGGCTTTCTTCTAGAGCTTTGCTGCTTCATCTGTTGCAAAAGAAAAAATATATAGAATTCAATTTCAGCAAACATTTCTGAGCACTAAGAGCACTACTATATACCAAGCCAAGGAACACTCAACTCAAACTGGCTTCAGCAATCAGAAAATGTATGGGCTATGCATCTAAAACGTCCAGAGGGTGGATGGCCATCAGGGAGGTGTAATCTAGTGACTCAGTAGTGTTACTGAGGACCTGATTCTTTTCATTCTCTATACCAAGATTTCTGATGTGCCAGGTTCAACCTAAAGCTCACATGCCTTCACATTTCTCAAATGGCTGTCAAAAGCTCCATAGGCTAATTATTTCCTTGTTCATGTCCAGAGAGAGAGAACATGAGAGATCTCTCAGCCTTAAACAAAAGTCTTGTGTTTCTACTTAACTGGATCAGCTAAGGTCAGAGGTTCGCCCTAATCCGATCACATTAGCCAAAGGACGCCATGTTCATATCTGCCTTATGACCGATCAGACTCCATCTTTGTTTCTAAAGGGGAGATCAGTTTCCTCCAAACCACATTACTACCACCCAAAAGGAAAGAAGTGGAGCTGATGCTGGGGAGGGCACCACAATGTTCACTATACAGGGCAAAGTAGCAGAAAGGGCACTTACAAAAGATCAGAGCATTTAGGCAAACTTTTTAATAAGTTGTGCAATCCAGCTTGTTCTAGAAATTATCTTCAAAACTAGCCCTTCCTATTGGTTCAATGTGAAAAAAACCCAGCCCCTTCACATATACTGCTGCTTCCAATACCTGCTGACTTAACAGCCATTCAATTAGAATTTATCTAAAATATATAATAAAATGGAAATACTCAAGTAGTTACGATTCACAGTTCCTTTTTCTTTCCTAGGTGCTAAATTATATGCTTCCTTGTCTAAGCAAGAAAAAATTGGATGCCCTTGTCTCTGAGGCACAAGATGCAGAATATAAACTTGAATTTGTCCCAACTACCACCATAGAATATGTTAACAACTTAGTATTTCTTGATGAAATTCAGGAAAGGGTGAGTTGATTCTTACATAATTTATTCCAAATCTTGTGGTGAGTAAAGAAGGCAAGTAAGAGAAATTGAGGGACTGAAGGTCAGGAAACAGCTGTCAGAATATCAAAAACACTTTCAGGCAAAGTAAGTATATGCCTTACATCACAGTAGTAATGACAGCTAACATTGATCAAACTCGTACTACTAGCCAGGAATGCACTACATTTTCTACATACGTTACATTTTTGATCCTTGCAAAAACTTAAGAAGTATAAAGAATTTTTATTCTCATTCTGCAGATGAGGAAACAGGGACCAAACTAGGTTATGCTGTCCAAGATCACAGAGCTTTTTGTAGTGGAGCCAGAATTTACACTTGGGTCTCTGACCGCAAAGCCAATGCTCTCAACCCCAGTTTATTGCAATTCTTATTTGTGATAGATGATAATAGAATTGTAAACTTGATATTAGTCATAATGGAAGTCTTGATCCTCCTTAACCTATATTTGCATAATAGTCAGGAACCTTCCAATTAGGAATAAAAGAAACCTAACTTTAGCTTAAACAGGGAGGTGGGACAGGGAGACAACAGCAGATATGGGGACTCAAGTAACACAAATGCTTGGGTCCGCTCTCTCCCTCCCTCCCTCTCTCTCTGTCTGTCTCTGTCTCTCTGTCTCTCTCTCATGCACACACACACACACACACACACACACACACACACACACACACACACTCTCACTCCTTTGTCTCCCTTATTTCTCTCTCTCCGAAAACTTGGTTTCCTCCTCCCATCTTTCCCCTGTGGAGCGCAATCTAGCATTTAGTTTCAATAGTCAGGTTTTTCAGTCACACCAGTTGGCATTTAAAATAGAGTTAAATCATTTTCTTAAATATCTGGAAATTGAAGACATGTTACAAATTTTAAAAATACAAACAAATGTGAAATAAGTCATTAACAACTGGATAATCTGTTGGATAATGTTATATATTGTTAACAGAATTAATAGTAAAGGCTATTTCATGTACCTATAAAAGTAAAAATTTTGTTTCTCATTTCAAGAAAGAACATATTCTGAAATGTGGTGATCTCAAGATGATTGTGGTTTTCCCTCAAGTCTACTTATACATCATTCCAGGAGAGTAAAGATGCCCAGCATTTGTTATTAACTGCAGTCAGAAAGACTCTTTGTCAAATAACCAAAACCCAGTTGAGGTTTAGTCCTACCTTAGGACAAAAAGTGGACCCTATTTAAGGAAGAAGGAATATTCCATGGAACACACCCCACCCACACCCACACCAAGAATGTGACTAGGCTTAGGAACTTACCAGAGCCAGGAATAAGAAAGCTGTGGGAAACCCAGGTGGCCCTCTCTCCACCTCTCCTCTCTGCATCTCTCTGAGGGTCTGCTTTGCTCCTTTACCTCTGCAAACACATTGCTCCTGCTGTTTCATCCTCAGCAGCACACGTGGCCACCAGCACCTCCCAGGTCACATGTTGCAAGTCTAGCCGGCCACCAAGAGAATCTCTCTCCTCTGATTATCAATTCTAAATGTTTAATGAATGGATTCAGCCCCCACCCCTGTTGTATAAACTATGGAAGGAAGGATCATGTAGCAGGGGGTAGACTGCTCTCTCTCTGATTCCAGAACAGGAGAGTCAATGTGCCATATGCAGAAACCCAGACTGTGTCCCGTCTCCATAAGGTTGTCTGTGCATGGCTGGGTGGTGTGTTGGAGAAGCAGCCTCTCTTAGGAAAATGCTCTGCACACACAGACAGCTTTTCTTTGGAACCTAATCCATTAGTTCCAAAAAAGTTGCAAGCACTCACTTAGCAGGACGCAAGGATGACAACAGTGAGTAAACCTGCTTTCAAGGACCTCAGAGTCCTTGAAGTGAATGAATGACAGCAGATAACTCTCATACAATGGATATAGGTACAAGATACTGTTGTGGGCAGGGTGGCGGTGGAGCAGAGGGAGGGTGAAGTCATTCCTATGAGTTACAGAAGGCTTTGAGGAGGTTGGGGCATTTAAGCTTTGTTCTAAAGTCCATCTATTCAGGTAGGCATTCCCGGAAGAGGGAATTTTGCATACACAGACCTGAGGCAACGTGGCAAGAACAGGATATGGCAGCTGGTATGCTATGTAGAAGGGGTGTTTGGTGGAGAAAGCTGATGAACCATAGCTAAAGTAGTATTTCCAAGGATAGGAGAGAAGGAATGGATTCTAGCGAAAATAAGTAAGTAGAATTGAAAGGACTTAGTGGGCAACTGAATGACGGGACAGCAAAAGAAATTTGAGATAACTCTTAGATACCCTTTCACAGTGAATGGGTAGACCACCAGCCAGCATAGGTAGGGCAGGCCACATAATCACTGTCTGACCAAACGTTTTTGAGGGTGAAAGAGGCACCATTAATCATCATGCCAGGACAATACCTTGGTGTAAACCAAGACACTCCCAGAGAAAACAGGGCATATGCTTACTCCATGTACCAGAAATCCAGGAAGGTGAGCAGATTTTGGTTGTCAGACTTAGTTCTATTTGTAACTTATTGAAGATGTTAGACGCTTTTGGTTGAAAGTAACAAAAACTCACATAGTTAGCTTGGAAAAATGAGAAGATTTATTCTAAGTTTGCAGGGATATCTTTTGAAATCCAAAGGTATGGATAGAGCCTAGCCTTTAAAAAGGGCAGGAACTAGGGACTAGAGCAGCATAGGGAAACCGAAAAGACCTCTCTTTCCATCTCGCATCGCTGCTCTCCTCTAGGACAGTGGTTCTCAAAGGGTGTTCCCGACACCAGCTGCATCAGTATCACTGGAGAACTTGCATATTCTCAGGCCCCACCCTGGACCTTCTGAATCAGAAACTCTCAGGAGGGGATCAACAATCTGTGTTTTACCAAACTTGCCAGGGCGATTGGGATGCAGCTAAAGGTTGAGAACCATCTCTCTAAAGCCTCTCTGCAGTTTTCATTTCCTGTTTAGGACCTGCTTTGTTACCCCATGGAAGCAAATAGCCTCTGCCAACAGCTGCAGTCTAACTCTTCCCAAGTTCAAGAGAGAGATCAAACTAAGCTGGTTTCACTAGGTCCCAATTTGACTCTCCCTGGTTCAGCTTGTGGCCAGGAAGTGGGTCAAGTTGTAGAACATGGATACTCGCTCTATAATCTTGTGGCAGAGTGGCAGGGAGGAGGGTTCCCCAAAAAATGGGGAGTCCTTGCCAAAAATTTAGTAAAGGCACTGTCCACTGAAGGTAGGGCATCAAAGCAAAGAGGTTTAGTAGTCAGTAATAAAGGTTTTAAAAGCCTTTATTAAAGGGTAGTGTGAGTCTCACCATAGATCAGGGCTCTGAATCTATGGGTACATGGTCCACACACCTCAGGGGCTGCCCTGGGACAGTCACTGCTCAACACATAGGCCTGGAATCTCAGATGTTACAGCTGGGCGTCCTCACAGCACCTGTTGTCTCTGAAAACTTTAAATATTGGCACTGTTTAATCTACTAGAGAACAAAACAGAGAGACAAAACTAAACACTTATAACAGTAATACTAACTATGCTCAGCTCTGAAAAACTTACCTCCTGGGCCTTATTACCTGCATCGTAGCAATGACTGTATTTGCCACCCAGTAGGCTCCAGCCAGTTTGATCTGCATTAAACGCACCCCTCTGTGTGCTGGCTCTTCACAGCGTGATGTTTACGATGCACAGCAGCTGTCTCCTATCAGACAATCTTAACGGGTATAACAGGACTCTGATTTATTTAACGAGCAGCCGATGTTTCTGTTTAGATTGAAAGCCTTGAAGATGAAGGGAATGTAGTGGTTCAGATGTACAAGCTGATTGAACAATATCAGGTTCCCACACCTCCCGAAGACTTTGCTGTTTTTTTAACTATGAAGCCATCCATTGTTGCTGTTCGGAATGCCATTGATAAATCCGTGGGTGACAGAGAAACAAGCATTAAGCAATTTTGTCTGCATCTGGGCAGAGATCTTGAGGATCTAAGCAATGAAGTGAATGAAATAAAGCTGCTAGCACAGGTAAGCTGAAGCAGGATTTAAAAATCTGTGTAAAGGCTGACTATTATATTTTAATAAACCATTTAGAAAGCATATTTCATTTTAATCTGGTTTAACTTCTGTTTTTTTATGGCTTAATCCTCTGAGCTGCTATTGAAAATTGAAAGTGTTTCTGAACCTCTCTTAGGTACTGAATAAATTCTAGGCCATTGCAACTAAAGCATGTATGCAATAGTGAATTCTCTTTCTCCTGGCTTCTATTTATTATTATGAAATGAGTGTTTTTATAACCTGTTAGCATATTTTATAGTTATTGTGACAATTTTAGAGTTTGCTTAGCCACATATTAGAAAAGTCCCCCTTAGAAAGAGGTAGAGTATAAATTGATAAATGATAAAGAAGAATGTTTGATTAACTTGCACCAATTTTCCTATACAAAAGATGCAAGAGGAATTTTAAGAACTTAGACTAGACATACAGATGATTCTTTTTTCTTTTATTTTTAATATTTTATTTTATTTATTTTTTTTACAGCAGGTTCTTATTAGTTATCTATTTTATACATATTAATGTATACATGTCAATCCCAATCTCCCAATTAATCCCACCACAACCCCACCAATTCCCCCCTTGGTGTCCATACGTTTGTTCTCTACATCTGTGTCTTTTTCTGCCTTGCAAACTGGTTCATCTGTACCATTTTTCTAGATTCCACATAAATGCGTTAATATATGCTATTTGTTTTTCTCTTTCTGACTTACTTCACTCTGTATGACAATCTCTACGTCCATCCACACCTCTACAAATGACCCAACTTTGTTCCTTTATATGGCTGAGTAATATTCCATTGTATATATGTACCACCTCTTCTTTATCCATTTGTCTGTCGGTGGGCATTTAGGTTGCTTCCATGAGCTGGCTATTGTAAATAGTGCTGCAATGAATATTGTGGTGCATGTGTCTTTTGGAATTATGGTTTTCTCTGGGCATATGCCCAGTAGTGGGATTGCTGGGTCATATGGTAATTCTATTTTTAATTTTTTAAGGAACATCCATACTGTTCTCCATAATGGCTACAGCAATTTACATTCCCACCAAGAGTGCAAGAGGGTTCCCTTTTCTCCACACCCTCTCCAGCATTTGTTGTTTGTAGATTTTCTCATGATTCCCATTCTAACCAGTGTGAGGTGATACCTCATTGTAGTTTTGATTTGCATTTCTCTAATAATTAGTGATGTTGAGAAGCTTTTCATGTGCCTCTTGGCCATCTGTATGTCTTCTTTGGAGAGACGTCTATTTAGGTCTTCTGCCCATTTTTTAATTGGGTTTTCTGTTTTTTTAATATTGAGCCACATGAGCAGTTTATATAATTTGGAGATTAATCCTTTGTTGCTTCGTTTGCAAATATTTTCTCCCATTCTGAGGGTTATCTTTTCATCTTGTTTATAGTTTCTTTTGCTGTGCAAAAGCTTTTAAGTTTCATTAGGTCCCATTTCTTTATTTTTGTTTTTATTTCCATTAGTCGAGGAGGTGGGTCAAAAAAGGTCTTGCTGTGATTTATGTCAAAGAGTGTTCTTCCTATGTTTTCTTCTAAGAGTTTTATAGTGTCCAGTCTCACATTTAGGTCTCTAATCAAATTTGAGTTTATTTTTGTGTATGGTGTTAGGGAGTGTTCTAATTTCATTCTTTTACATGTAGCTGTCCAGTTTTCCCAGCAACACTTATTGAAGAGATGGTCTTTTCTCCATTGTATATCCTTGCCTCCTTTGTCATAGATTAGCTGACCATAGGTGCATGGGTTTCTCTCTGGGCTTTCTATCCTGTTCCATTGATCTATATTTCTGTTTGTGTGCCAGTACCATATTGTCTTGATTACTGTAGCTTTGTAGTATAGTCTGAAATCCTCCAGCTCCTTTTTTGCTTTGGCTATTCAGGGTCTTTTGTGTCTCCATACAAATTTTAAGATTTTTTTGTTCTATTCTGTGAAAAATGCCATTGGTAGTTTGATAGGGATTGCATTGAATCTGTAGATTGCTTTGGGTAGTATAGTCATTTTCATAAAATTGATTCTACCAATCCAAGAACATGGTATATCTCTCCATCTGTTTGTGTCATCTTTGATTTCTTTCATCAGTGTCATATAGTTTTCTGAGTACAGGTCTTGACCTCCTTAGGTAGGTTTATCCTTAGGTATTTTATTCTTTTTGTTGCAGTGGTGAATGGGATTGTTTCCTTAATTTCTCTTTCTGATCTTTCATTGTTAGTGTATAGGAATGCAAGAGATTTCTGTGCATTAATTTGGTATCCTGCAACTTTACCAAATTCATTGATTAGCTCTAGTAGTTTTCTGGTGGCATCTTTAGGATTCTCTATGTATAGTATCATGTCATCTGCAAACAGTGATAGTTTTACTTTTTCTTTTCCAATTTGTATTCCTTTTATTTCTTTTTCTTCTCTGATTGCCATGGCTAGGAATTCCAAAACTATATTGAATAATAATGGCAACAGTGGACACTCTTGTCTTGTTCCTGGTCTTAGAGGAAATGCTTGCAGTTTTTCACCATTGAGAATAATGTTTGCTGTGGGTTTGTCATATATGGCCTTTATTATGTTGAGGTACGTTCCCTCTGTGACCACTTTCTGGAGAGTTTTTATTATAAATGGGTGTTGAATTTTGTCAAAAGCTTTTTCTACATCTATTGAGATGAACATATGGTTTTTATTCTTCAGTCTGTTAATATGGTATATCACACCAATTTATTTGCATATAGTGAATCCCACTTGATCATGCTGCATGATTCTTTTAATGTGTTGTTAGATTCTGTTTGCTAGTATTTTGTTGAGGATTTTTGCATCTATATTCATCTGTGATATTGGTCTGTAATTTTTCTTTTTTCCTAGTATCTCTGTCTGGTTTTTGTATCAGAGTGATGGTGGCCTCATAGAATGAGTTTGGGAGTGTTCCTTCCTCTGCAATATTTTGGAAGAGTTTGAGAAGGATGGGTGTTAGCTCTTCTCTAAATAGAATAGAATTCTAGCCATCTGGTCCTGGGCTTTTGTTTGCTGGAAGATTTTTAATCACAGTTTCAATTTCATTACTTGTGATTGGTCTGTTCATATTTTCTATTTCTTCCTGGTTCAGTCTTGGAAGCTTATACCTTTCTAAGAATTTGTCCATTTCTTCCAGGTTGTCCATTTTATTGGCATAGAGTTGCTTGTAGTAGTCTCTTAGGATGCTTTGTATTTCTGTGGTGTCTGTTGTAACTTCTCCTTTTTCATTTCTAATTTTATTGATTTGAGTCCTCTCCCTCTTTTTCTTGATGAGTCTGGCTAATGGTTTATCAATTTTGTTTATCTTCTCAAAGAAGCACCTTTTAGTTTTATTGATCTTTGCTATTGTTTTCTTTGTTTCTATTTCATTTATTTCTGCTCTGATCTTTATGATTTCTTTCCTACTACTAACTTGGGGTTTTGTTTGTTTTTCTTTCTCTAGTTCCTTTAGGTGTAAGGTTAGACTGTTTATTTGAGATTTTTCTTGTTTCTTGAGGTAGGAATGTACTGCTACAAACTTCCCTCTTAGACCTGCTTTTGCTGAATCCCATAGGTTTTAGATTGTCACGTTTTCATTGTCATTTGTCTCTAGGTATTTATTGATTTCCTCTTTGATTTCTTCAGTGATCTCTTGGTTATTTAGTAGTGTATCATTTAGCCTCCATGTGTTTGTGTTTTTTACGTGTTTTTCCTGTAATTGATTTCTAATCTCATAGCATTGTGGTTGTAAAAGATGCTTGATATGATTTCATTTTTCTTAAATTTACCAAGGCTTGATTTGTGACCCAAGATGTGATCTATCCTGGAGAATGTTCCATGAGCACTTGAGAAAAAATTGTATTCTGTTGTTTTTGGATGGAATGTCCTATAAATATCAGTTAAGTCCATCTTCTTTAATGTGTCCTTTAAAGCTTGTGTTTCCTCATTTATTTTCATTTTGGATGATTTGTCCATTGGTGAAAGTGGGATATTAAAATCCCCTACTATTATTGTGCTACTATCAATTTCCCCTGTTATGGCTGTTAGCGTTTGCCTTATGTATTGAGGTCCTCCTATGTTGGCTGCATAAATATTTACAATTGTTATATCTTCTTCTTGGATTTATCCCTTGATCATTATGTAGTGTTCTTCCTTGTCTCTTATAATAATAGTCTTTATTTTAAAGTCTTTTTTGTCTGATATGAGTATTGCTACCCCAACTTTCTTTTGTGTTCCCTTTGCATGGAATGTCTTTTTCAATCCCCTCACTTTCAGTCTGTATGTGTCCCTAGGTCTGAAGTGGGTCTCTTGTAGACAGCATATATATGGGTCTTGTTTTTGTATCCATTCAGTGAGCCTGTGACTTTTGGTTGGAACATTTAATCCATTCACATTTAAGGTGATTATCGTTATGTATATTCGATTACCATTTTTCTTAATAGAGAAGTTTCTTTACCATTTGTTGTAGAGCTGGTTTGGTGATGCTGAATTCTCTTAGCTTTTGTTTGTCTCTAAAGCTTTTGATTTCTCCATCGATTCTGAATGAGATCCTTGCCAGTTAGAGTAATCTTAGTTGTAGGTTCTTCCCTTTCAATCTTTAAATATATCATGCCTCTCCCTTCTGGCTTGTAGAGTTTCTGCTGAAAAATCTGCTGTTAACCTTATGGGAATTCCCTTGTATGTTATTTGTCATTTTTCCCTTGTTTCTTTTAATAATTTTTCTCTGTCTTTAATTTTTGTCATTTGGATTACTATGTGTCTCGGCATGTTTCTCCTTGGGTATATCCTGTCTGGGACTCTCTGTGCTTCCTGGACTTGGGTGGCAATTTCCTTTCCCATGTTAGGGAAGTTTTCAACTATAATCTCCTCAAATATTTTCTCGGGTCCTTTCTCTCTCTCTCTTCTCCTTCTGGGACCCCTATACTGTGAATATTTGTGTTTTTAATGTTGTCCAGAGGTCTCTTAGGCTGTCTGTATTTCTTTTCATTTTTTTTTTCTTTCTTCTGTTCTGCAGCAGTGAATTCCACCATTCTGTCTTCCAGGTGACTTATCCGTTCTTCTGCCTCAGTTATTCTGCTATTGATTCCTTCTAGTGTATTTTTCATTTCAGTTATTGTATTGTTCATCTCTGTTTGTTTGTTCTTTAATTCTTCTAGGTCTTTGTTCTTCAATTCTTCTAGGTCTTTGTTAAACATTTCTTTCATCTCCTCTATCTTTTCCTCCATTCTTTTTCTGAGGTCCTGGACCATTTTCACTATCATTATTCTGAATTCTTTTTCTGGAAGGTTGCCTATCTCCACTTCATTTAGTTGTTTTTCTGGGGTTTTATCTTGTTCCTTCATCTGGTACATATCCTCTGCCTTTTCATTTTGTCTGTCTTTCTGTGAATGTAGTTTTCATTCCATAGGCTGCAGAATTGTAGTTCTTCTTGCTTCTGCTGTCTGCCCTCTGGTGGATGAGGCTATCTCTGTTTTTACTTTTGTATGGAAGTATTTTTGTATTTTTACACAGAGAAAGCTGTACATAAGTGTAATAAGTGTACAACTCAGTGAGTTTTCAGAAAGTGAACACATCCATGTGTCCACAGCTGAGGTCAAGAACTATTGCTATTGCTATCCTTAGTGTCTCCCCTAGTCACTAACCCTTCCTTCTTCTCCAAAGGCAGCCACTACTCTGAATTCTAAAGCCATAAATTGGTTTTGCCTGTTTATGAACTTCAATTAAATAGAATCATACCTTTATTGTAAATTGTAATCATACCTTTTTTTTTTTTTTTTCTTTTTGGCTGCATTGGGTCTTCATTGCTGCATACAGGCTTTCTCTAGTTTCAGCCATCATGGACTACTCTTCATTGTGGTGTGAAAGCTTCTCATTGTTGTGGCTTCTCTTGTTGAGGAGCATGGGCCCTAGGCGCACAGGCTCAGTAGTTGTGGCCCATGGGCTTAGTTGCTCCATGGCATGTGGGATCTTTCTGGACCAGGGATCGAACCTGTGTCCCCTGCATTGGCAGACAGATTCTTAACCACTGAGCCACAAGGGAAGTCCCATAAATTGTAATTATTCCTTTTTTGTAAAATTATAATTTTCCTTATATCATATTTTCTTATTTCTTTTCCATATTGTATTCACCTCTCCTTACCTGAAGTCACGTTAGCTGAAACAAATGTAATAAATGAAAATAGATGAGGGAAAATGTATTAGATATTATTTAAAAGCAATATTATCCCCAAGTTACTTCTTTATACATTTCTGTAATTTTTACAATGTATATGCATTGCTTTAAATTCAAAAGAACAACCATTTTAATATATTTTCTAAAAATTAGAGTGAAAAGAGAATTAGAAGAAATATTTTTTGAAAACATTTATTAATTCATTTAATTTGATGGTATACATCAAAAAATAGGAATGAGTAATCAAAACCCATCTTAATTTTACAGGATCCACAGATTTTGGATATTAATGCTGACCAAGACAAAGTAAACATCATGTTGAATGATCTGCAGTCAGTTCTAGATGATCTTCAAAAACGTGCATTTCAATATAAATCCTATCAGAAGAATTTTAAGGTAATGACAGCTCTACACATCTGTTTCTAAAATATGTGCATAGAAATGGCATTGATGCATATACATTTTCAATAATGTGACTGTAAATATTCAATGTTTGGACACCTATGTGCTAGTCATTGTGCCGGAACAATCTGAAATACAAAATATGATGTGTTCTCTGCCTTTGAAGTGTTTAAAGATAAGTACACACGTGAGACAAAATATTTTTCTCATTAGAAAGTAATTGTGAATCATAGACAAACCCTCAGACCAGGGACTGTAGCTTCTATGTTAAAATGCATGCGGATTTTTAAATGTGGTCAATTAAAACCCCTCTATTCTTTCTTAAATAATATTCAAGCTTCTTTTACATTCATGTGTGTATTATGATTCCATCAATATTGCCTAATTTGCCCTGGTTTGATGTGCCAGTTTGATGAAAGAAGAAAATTTGGCTAAGCCAGGACAAAGATGGATCCAAAAAGGGTAGGTTTAAAAAGCTAAAAGATATGCCTCAAAAAAATGAAGAGAAATGAGTGAGAGATATAAGTGCTCTGAACAGCTATTAGAGAAACCAAAAATAAAAGAAAATAGAAAAGATTCCTAGGATCAAAACCAGAGGGCCACCAGCAATGTGGGAGGGGTTAATCAGTTCCCCAAAAGTTTCAGAGGAGTGCATGGACCTCACATGGGTATGCACCTATCCCTTCCATATCCCCAAATGGATAGCCAGAAAGTGGTCTGAGCAGTCTGAGTGTCCACTCCAGATCCCAGGGCTTGGTGGAACAACCTGCAAAATAATGACTTGGCACTAGACAATGCAACTGGTACAATACTTGAGGCAGGAGGTTTGTGCATGAGAGAATTAGGATTCAAAGTTTTTCCCAGATTAGTTAACTGGCCTGTAAGACAAGAAAGTATGAAGTAGGACGGGAGCTGTGGCGGAAATATTGCTTGATAAAGGCTATAACTAACAGGTGGGCACTCTTGGGTCAGAAAGAATAGCCTTGCTTGAGCCAGAGCCTGAAATAGAAGTGTGTCTCCCTCCTTCCACGTTCCATATCTATACTTTACCATCCTTTAGGATCACCTCATATCAACCTTCCTCTGCAACTCTCAGTCATTAGGAGGATAGGAGTGAAGGCCTAACTGGCCTAGGAAATCATCTCTAACTCTTAATGACGCCGAGGCTAGATCCCTAATGTCAGGGTAATGCTAGCTTTGTAAAATGAGTTTGGTAGTGTTCCCACCTCTTCAATTTTTTTGGAAAAGTTTGAGAAATATAGGCATTAATTCTTTTTCTCCCCCCCCCAAATGCTTGGTAAAATTTACCAGTGAAGTCATCTGGTCCTGGGCTTTTCTGTGCTGGGAGGTTTTTGATTACTCATTCAATCTCCTTATCCTTATTAGTCTGTTCAGATTTTCTGTTTCTTCCTTATTCAGTCTTGGTGGGCAATATGTTTCTAGCAATTTATACATTTCTTCAAAGGTATACAATTTATTGGCATATACTTATTCAGAGGAGTCTCTTATGATCATATGTATTTCTGAGGTGTAAGGGTTTTTTTTAGCATCTTTATTGGAGTATAATTGCTTTACAGTGGTGTGTTAGTTTCTGCTGTATAACAAAGTGAATCAGCTATACATATATCCCCATATCCTCTCCCTTTTGCGTCTCCCTCCCACGCTCCCTATCCCACCCCTCTAGGTAGACAAAAAGTACCAAGCTGATCTCCCTGTGCTATGTGGCTGCTTCCCACTAGCTATTTCTTTTACATTTGTTAGTGTATATATGTCCATGCCACTCTCTCACTTCGTCCCAACTTACCCTTCCCCCTCCCTGTGTCCACAAGTCCATTCTCTATGTCTGTGTCTTTATTCCTGTCCACCGCAAGGTTCTTCAGAAACTTTTTTTTTTAGATTCCATATATATGTGTTAGCATACATTATTTGTTTTTCTCTTTCTGACTTACTTCACTCTGTATGACAGACTCTAGGTCCATCCACATCACTACAAATAACTCGATTTCCTTTTTCTTTATGGCTGAGTAATATTCCATTGTATATATTTGTCACAACTTCTTTCATTCATCTGTCCATTCCTCTGTTGAAGGACACGTAGGTTACTTCCATGTCATAGCTATTGTAAATACAGCTGCAATGAACATTGTGGTACGTGACTCTTTTTTTTTTTTTTTTTTTGCGGTACGCGGGCCTCTCACCGCCGCGGCCTCTCCCGTTGTGGAGCACAGGCTCGGGACGTGCAGGCCCAGCAGCCATGGCTCACGGGCCCAGCCGCTCCGCGGCACGTGGGATCCTCCTGGACCGGGGCACGAACCCGTGTCCCCTGCATCGGCAGGCGGACTCCCAACCACTGCGCCACCAGGGAAGCCCACGTGACTCTTTTTAATTACGGTTTTCTCAGGGTATATGCCCAGTAGTGGCATTGCTGGGTCATATAGTAGTTCTACTCTTAGATTTTAAGGAACCTCCATACTGTTCTCCATAGTGGCTGTATCAATTTACATTTCTACCAACAGTGAAAGAGGGTTCCCTTTTCTCCACACCTTCTCCAGCATTTATTTGTAGATTTTTGATGATGGCCATTCTGACCAGTGTGAGGTGATACCACACTGTAGTTTTGATTTGCATTTCTCTAATGATTACTGATGTTGAGCATCCTTTCATGTGTTTCTTGGCAATCTGTGTATCTTCTTTGGAGAAATGTCTATTTAAGTCTTCTGCCCATTTTTGAATTGGGTTGTTTGTTTTTTTGATATTGAGCTGTATGAGCTGCTTGTATATTTTGGAGATTAATCCTTTGTCAGTTGCTTCATTTGCAAATATTTTCTCCCATTCTGAGGGTTGTCTTTTGGTCTTGTTTATGGTTTCCTTTGTTGTGCAAAAGCTTTGAAGTTTCATTAGGTCCCGTTTGTTTATTTTTGTTTTTATTTCCATTTCTCTAGGCGGTGGGTCAAAAAGGATCTTGCTGTGATTTATGTCATAGAGTGTTCTGTCTATGTTTTCCTCTAAGAGTTTGATGGTGTCTGGCCTTACATTTGAGTCTTTAATCCATTTTGAGTTTATTTTTGTGTATGGTGCTAGGGAGTGTTCTAATTTCATTCTTTTACATGTAGCTATCCAGTTTTCCCAGCACCACTTATTGAAGAGGCTGTCTTTTCTCCATTGTATATCCTTGCCTCCTTTATCAAAGATAAGGTGACTATATGTGTGTAGCTTTGTCTCTAGGCTTTCCATCCCGTTCCATTGATCTATATTTCTGTTTTTGTGCCAGTACCATACTGTCTTGATTACTGAAGCTTTGTAGTATAGTCTGAAGTCCAGGAGCCTGATTCCCCCAGCTCTGTTTTTCTTTCTCAAGATTACTTTGGCTATTCAGGATCATTTTTGTTTCCATACATATTGTGAAATTTGTGGTTCTAGTTCTGTGAAAAATGCCATTGGTACTTTGATGGGGATTGCATTGAATCTGTTCATTGCTTTGGGTAGTACAGTCATTTTCACAATGTTGATTCTTCCAATCCAAGAACACGGTATATCTCTCCATCTGTTTGTATCATCTTGAATTTCTTTCATCAGTGTCTTATAGTTTTATGCATACAGGTCTTTTGTCTCCTTAGGTAGGTTTATTCCTAGGTATTTTATTCTTTTTGTTGCAATGGTAAATGGGAATGTTTCCTTCATTTCTCTTTCAGATTTTCATCATTAGTGTATAGGAATGCAAGAGATTTCTGTGCATTAGTTTTGTATCCTGCTACTTTACCAAATTCATTGATTAGCTCTAGTAGTTTTCTGGTAGATTAGAGCTGGTAGTTTTCTGATGGCATCTTCAGGATTCTCTATGTATAGTATCATGTCATCTGCAAACAGTGACAGTTTTACTTCTTCTTTTCCAGTTTGGATTCCTTTTATGTCTTTTTCTTCTCTGATTGATGTGGTTAAAACATCCTAAACTACATTGAATAATAGTAGTGAGCATGGACAACCTTGTCTTTTCCTGATCTTAGTGGAAATGATTTCAGTTTTTCACCATTGAGAACGATGTTGGCTGTAGGTTTGTCATATATGGCCTTTATTATGTTGAGATAAGTTACCTATGCCTACTTTCTGGAGGGTTTTTATCATAAATGGGTGTTGAATTTTGTTGAAAGCTTTTTCTGCCTCTATTGAGATGATCATATGGTTTTTATTCTTCAATTTGTTAATATGGTTTATCTCATTTTTGATTTGCATATATTGAAGAATCCTTTCATTCCTGGGATAAACCCTACTTGATCATGATGTATGATCCTTTTAATGTGCTGTTGGATTCTGTTTGCTAGTATTTTGTTGAGGATTTTTGCATTTATGTTCATCAGTGATATTGGCCTGTAGTTCTTTTTTTGTGACATTTTGTCTGGTTTTGGTATCAGGGTGATGGTGGCCTTGTAGAATGAGTTTGGGAGTGTTCCTCCCTCTACTATGTTTTAGAAGGGTTTGAGAAGGATAGGTGTTAGCTCTTCTCTAAATGTTTGATAGAATTTGCCTGTGAAGCCATCTGGTCCTGGACTTTGGTTTGTTGGAAGATTTTCAATCAGTTTCAATTTCAGTGCTTGTGATTGGTCCCTTTATATTTTCTATTTCTTCCTGGTTCAGTCTCAGAAGGTTGTGCTTTTCTAAGAATTTGTCCATTTCTTCCAGGTTGTCCCTTTTATTGGCGTATAGTTGCTTGTAGTAATCTCTCATGATTCTTTGTATTTCTGCAGGGTCAGTTGTTACTTCTCCTTTGTCATTTCTAATTCTATTGATTTGGGTCTTCTCCCTTTTTTTCTTGATGAGTCTGTCTAATGGCTTATCAATTTTGTTTATCTTTTCAAAGAAACAGCTTTTAGATTTATTGGTCTTTGCTATCATTTCATTCATTTCTTTTTCATTTGTTTATGATCTGATCTTTATGATTTCTTTCCTTCTGCTAACTTTGGCTTTTGTTTGTTCTTCTTTCTCTAGTTCCTTTAGGTGTAAGGTTAGGTTGTTTATTTGAGGTTTTTCTTGTTTCTTGAGGTAGGATTTTATTGCTATAAACTTCCCTGTTAGAACTGTTTTCACTGCATACCATAGGTTTTGGGTCATCGTGTTTTCACTGTCATTTGTTTCTAGGTATTTTTTAATTTCCTCTTTGATTTCTTCAGTGAACTCTTGGGTGTTTAGTAGTGTATTGTTTAGCCTCTAGGGTTTGTATTATTTACAGATTTTTTCCTGTAATTGATATGTAGTCTCATAGTTTTGTGGTCAGAAAAGATACTTGATACAATTTCAATTTTCTTAAATTTTCCAAGGCTTGATTTGTGGCCCAAGGTATGATCTATCCTGGAGAATGTTCCATGAGCACTTGAGAAGAAAGTGTATTGTTTTGTTTTTGGATGGAATGTCCTATAAATATCAGTTAAGTCCATCTTGTTTAATGTGTCCTTTAAAGCTTGTGTTTCCTTATTTATTTTCATTTTGGATTATCTGTCCATTGGTGAAAGTGGGGTGTTAAAGTTCCCTACCATCATTATGTTACTGTCAATTTCCCCTTTTATGGTTCTTAGCATTTGCCTTATGTATTGAGTTGCTCCTATGTTGGCTACATAAATATTTACAATTGTTATATCTTCTTCTTGGATTGATCCCTTGATCATTATGTAGTGTCCTTCTTTGTCTCTTGTAATAGTCTTTATTTTAAAGTCTATTTTCTCTGATATGAGAATTGCTGCTCCAGCTTTCTTTTCATTTCCATTTGCATGGAATGTCTTTTTCAATCCCCTCACTTTCAGTCTGTATGTGTCCCTAGGTCTGAAGTGGGTCTCTTGTGGACAGCATATATATGGGTCTCACTTTTGTATCCATTCAGTGAATCTGTGACTTTTGGTTGGAACATGTAATCCATTTACATTTAAGGTATTTATCGATATGTATGTTCCTATTACCATTTTCTTAATTGTTTTGGGTTTGTTATTGTAGGTCTTTTCCTTCTCTTGTGTTTCCTGCCTAGAGAAGTTCCTTTAGCATTTCTTGTAAAGCTGGTTTGGTGGTGCTGAATTCTCTTAGCTTTTACTTGTCTGTAAAGGTCTTAATTTCTCCATTGAATCTGAATGAGATGCTTGCTGGGTAGAGTAATCTTGGTAGTAGGTTTTTCCCTTTCATCACTTAAAGTATGTCGTGCCACACCCTTCTGGCTTGCGGAGTTTCTGCTTAAAGTTCAGTGGTTAACCTTATGGGGATTCCCTTGTATGTTATTTGTTGCTTTTCCCTTGCTGCTTTTAATATTTTTCTTTGTATTTAATTTTTGACAATTTGATTAATATGTATCTTGGCATGTTTCTCCTTGGATTTATCCTTTATGGGACTCTCTGCAGTTCCTGGACTTGACTGACTATTTTCTTTCCCATATTAAGGAATTTTTAACAGTAATCTCTTCAAATATTTTCTCAGTCCCTTTCTTTTTCCCTTCTTCTTCTGGTACCCTTATAATTCGAATGTTGATGTGTTTAATGTTGTCTCAGAGGTCTCTGAGACTGTTCTCAATTCTTTTCATTCTTTTTTCTTTATTCTGCTCTACAGTAGTTATTTCCACTATTTTATCTTCCAGGTCACTTATCCATTCTGTCTCAGTTATTCTGCTATTGATTCTTTCTAGAGAATTTTTAATTTCATTTATTGTGTTGTTCACCATTCTTTGTTTGCTCTTTAGTTTTTCTAAGTCCTTGTTAAACCTTTCTTTTATTCTCCATTCTATTTCCAAGAGTTTGGATCATCTTTACTATTTTTACTCTGAATTCTTTTTCAGGTATACTGCCTATTTCCTCTCCATTTGTTTGGTCTGGTGAGGTTTTACCTTGCTCCTTCAACTGCTGTGTATTTCTCTCTCTTCCCATTTTGCTTAACTTACTGCATTTGGGGTCTCCTCTTCACAGGCTGCTGGTTCGTAGTTCCCATTGTTTTTGGTGCCTGCCCCCAGTGGGTAAAGTTGGTTCAGTGGGTTGTGTAGGCTTCCTGGTGGAGGGGAGTGGTGGCTGTGTTCTGGTGGATGAGGCTGGATCTTGTCTTTCTGGTGCAGAGGACCACGTCCTGTTGTGTGTTTCAGGTTGTCTGTGAACTTATTATGATTTTAGACAGCCTCTCTGCTAATGGGTGGGGTTGTGTTCCTGTCTTGCTAGTTGTTTGGCATGGGGTGTCCAGCACTGGATCTTGATGGTCATTGAGTGGAGCTGGTTCTTAGCATTGAGACAGAGATCTCTGAGAGAGCTCTCGCTGATTGATATTACTGGGGCCAGGAGGTCTCTGGTGGTCCAGTGTCCTGACTCGGCTCTCCCACCTCAGAGCCTCAGGCGTGACACCCAGCCAGAGCACCAAGACCCTGTCAGCCACACAGCTCAGAAGAAAATGGAGGAAAGAAAGAAATATAAAATAAAATAGTGTTATTAAAATAAAATTTTTTTTAATTATTAAAATTTTAAAAATTAAATAAAGAAAGAAGAGAGCAACCAAACCAATAAACAAATCCACCTATAAAAAGAAGCACTAAAACCTAAACTAAAGAAAAAAATATCAAACAGACAGAACCCTAGGCCAGATGGTAAAAGCAAACCTATACAGACAAAATCTGCAAAGAAGCATACAGATACACACTCACAAAAAGAGAAAATGGAAAACATATATATATGAAAAACAAAGGAAGAGAGCAACCAAATCAATAAACAAATCTAGTGCTAGTAAGCTCTATATACTAAACTAAGATAAACATAAAACCAGAAATAAATTAGATGCAGAAAGCAAGCCCCAAGTCTACATTTGCTCTCAAAATCCACTGCCTCAATTATGGGATGATTTGTTGTCTATTCAGGTATTCCATAGATGCAGGGTACATCAAGTTGATTGTGGAGATTTAATCTGCTGCTTCTGAGGCTGCATGGAGAAACTTCCCTTTCTCTTCTTTGTTCACACAGCTCCTGGGGCTCAGTTTTGGATTTGGCCCCGCCTCTGCATGTAGGTCGCCCTCTGGCATCTGTTCTTTGCTCAGACAGGAGGAGGTTAAAGGAGAGGCTGATAGGGGACTCTGGCTCACTCAGGCCTGGGATAGGGAGGGGTACAGAATGCAGGGTGAGCCTGTGGCAGCAGAGGCCACCCTGACATTGCACCCACCTGAGGCATGCCATGTGTTCTCCCGGGGAAGTTGTCCCTTGATCACGGGACCCTGGCAGTGGCAGATTGCACAGGCTCCCAGGAGGGTATGTTTGGATAGTGACCTCTTCTTGCACACAGGCTTTTTGGTGGCTGCAGCAGCAGCCTTAGCATTTCATGCCTGTCTCTGGTGTCTGCACTGATAGCTGTGGCTCGCGCCCGTCTCTGGAGCTCATTTAGGCAGTGCTTTGAATCCCCTCTCCTCACGCACCCCAAAACAATGGTCTCTTGCATCTTAGGTAGTTACAGACATTTTCCCAGACTCCCTCCTGGCTAGCTGTGGCACAATAGCCCCCCTAAGGCTGTGTTCACACAGCCAACCCCCATCATCACCCTGGGATCTGATCTTGAAAGCCCAAGCCTCAGCTCCCAGCCCCAACTCACCCTAGCAGGGTTCCACCAGTGAAGGGGTTTCCTAGTGTGCAGAAACATTTCCTCCTTCACAGCTCCCTCCCCGATGTGCAGGTCCTGTCCCTATTCTTTTTCTCTGTTTCATCTTTTTTCGTTTTCCCTACCTGGGTACACGAGGAGTTTCTTGCCTTTTGGGAAGTCTGATGTCTTCTGCCAGTGTTCAGTAGGTGTTTTGTAGGAGTTGTTCCACGTGTAGATGTATTTTTTATGTACTTGTGGGGAGGAAGGTGATCTGCACGTCTTACTCCTCTGCCATCTTGAAGGGCCCCCTGAGGTGTAAATTTTAATGTCTCCTCTTTCATTTCTGACTTTATTTCCTTGAATCATCTCTCTTTTCTTCTTAGTCTAGCTAAAGGTTTGTTTATCTTTTCAGAAAAAAAGCTCTTAGTTTCATTGATCTTTTCTATTTTTTTCTGTTCTCTATTTATTTTATTTCCACCCTGATCCTTGTTATTTCCTTTCTTCTGCTAACTCTGGGCTTAGCTTGTTCTCCTTTTCTAGTTCTTTGTTGTGTAAAGTCAAGTTGTTTATTTGAGATCTTTCTATTGTCTTAATATATCCATTTATTACTATAAACTTCCCTCTCAGGACTACTTTTGCAGCACCTCATAGGTTTTGGTGTGCTGTGTTTCCATTTTTATTTGTTTCAAGATATTTATTTTTATTTCCCTTTGATTTCCTCTATAACCCATTGGTTGTTCAGGAGTGTGGTGTTTAGTTTCCAAATATTTGTAAATTTCCCATCTTTCCTCTTGTTGTTGATTTCTATTTTCATACCATTGTGGCTGGAAAAGATAATATGATTTCAGACTTCTTAAACTTGTTAAGACTTCTTTTGTGGCCTATCATATGATCTATCCTGGGGAATGTTCTGCGTGCACTTGAAAAGAATGTGTATTTTGCTGCTATTGTATGCAATGTTTAAAGCCCCAGATTATGGCAAAGCTCACAGTTTCTGTGCAACCAACCTCCTGGAGATTTTCCCACCTCCAAGGCATGAAAACAGCTTCTTCAGATTTTCTTGCAAACTTTCTGTGTCTAGGGTTCATATACAGTCCACTGGGTTAGAAATAGGTAAGAAACTATGCTGTTCACTCCATCTTTAATCTCCCCATTCCCTCCACCAACTACCACAAAAACATCCTCTCCCTCTTCTATCATCTAAGATATAAGCCCTAAAGGATATCATTGCCTTTAAAGACTCATCTGTTTACCCAATAGACCAGACAGGTATATACATGTATGATCCAACTTGAGGAAGAATGCCCTTAGCACTCTTGTAATATTTGTGTTTGGAAAATTTCTAAGTTCTAAGGAAATATAAAGAATTATATTTTGTCACTCAAATAGAAATCTGGATATACATGGGGTTTTGTGATTTGTTTTTTCATTGTTTCTGTCTCTCCTTTTCTTTCCCCATTTGGGTCCCACCCATATTCTGCTAAGGTGTCACTGTATCAACAGTTATTCATAGGAAGATAACATAAGATGTCTATATCAGAAAATTAAATAGTACATTTTGCTTATTATATTTTAAAAGGTAGAAGTGTCCAAGTTTGAAGCTTTGGAAGAAGTTAGTGCTGAATTGAAGCTCAAACAATTGCTCTGGGATTCTTTATCTGAATGGGATCAACTCCAACAAGAATGGTTAAAGGTAAAAAAAAAAAACAACTCTTAATTCTTAAATCATTTTTGTATCATTTAACCTTAGAATCCTAATAGTATGAATTATAGTTTTTTTTAAAAAAATAAGCTGGTATAGTCTTAATTTCAGTAAAACATGCAGTGTTATTTTATGGGAATTATTATCAGCTTTCTGGTGAAAGGCACAAAGGTCTTTCTGCCACACAAGTCTTTAAGTACTACAGAGAAGACTACATCATTATAAGGCAGGTTTCTCAGGTCCTCCAAATAAGATAGGTAAATGAAGGAAGCATCAAAGGACGTCACTGCATGGCATTTAACTTGTTTGTGGTTTCTGAACACAATGTTGTCCTGACACACTACAACCAAGTGTTGTTAAGGATTGTAGGATTTTATTCGTGATCTACACACATTAGATTTCTGCTAGCCTAGGTTCTGTTCTTATTGTCCTTTTTATTTATTTATTTATTTTTATAATATTGTGAAAGAACTTGGCTCATTGAAGGAACATGGTAAGTGTTTTTTTTTTTTTTTTAGATGTTAGGGGTAGGAGTTTAATTAATTTATTTATTTTTGCTGTGTTGGGTCTTCGTTTCTGTATGAGGGCTTTCTCTAGTTGTGGCAAGCGGGGGCCACTCTTCATCGCGGTGTGGGGGCCTCTCACTATCACGGCCTCTCTTGTTGCGGAGCACAGGCTCCAGACGCGCAGGCTCAGTAGTTGTGGCTCATCGGCCCAGTTGCTCAGTGGCATGTGGGATCCTCCCAGACCAGGGCTCGAACCCGTGTCCCCTGCATTAGCAGGCAGATTGTCAACCACTGCACCACCAGGGAAGCCCTTATTGTCCTTTTTAAAGAAAAAAAGAAAGAGAAAGAAAGAAAGCCATTTTGTTCTCTGTGATAGAATAGAATCCCAGTAATGAGATCCAGAATCTTCCCTTGAGATCTTAATAGTAAGTTCTAGTAATAGTAAATTAGGGGGCCAGGTATCATAGGGTTTTGTTTTTAGGGTCTACTCTTGTGTTCAAACCTTAACAAGTGTCAACCCTCTAGGAGGCAGAATAGATGACCATCTGTTCTTTCAAGTGTGATATGGACATGTTAGAAATACCATCAACTTCACAAATATTGTTTTACACTTGCTTGTTCAGCTTCCCTATGCTGGTGCCTATAATTAGAAGTCACATATCTGGGCACAGTGATGCAAGAATGTTTCCCAGATAATGTTCTAGGTACAGTAGATACCAGTGGAGAATAAAAAGGACAAAGTCCAAACCCTCACGGAATTTACCTTTTGGTGGAGAAAGTGGAAAATAAACAAACATATATATATCATTATATCAGAGAATTTTAAGTGCTTTTGTATAACTCATTTATCACTTATCTCAGAATTAGAAAATGCTCCTGAATAGTAAAGAAGAAGCTTAGAGAGTTTTCTGATTACCACCATAGATTAGAGCAGTAGCTTCTAAAGTGGGACAAATTTACCATAGGAAGTATACAAAAAGACCCATTAGGGAGCAAAACGAAAATGTTGAATCCAGAAAAAAAAAAAAAGAATGTTTATAATTTTTCTTTTTTTTAAATTGAGGCATATTTGACATGTTAGTTTCAGGTGTAAAATATAATGAGCCAATATTTCTGTATATTGCACAGTGATCACCACAATAAGTTTAGTTAACATTTGTCACCATACATAGTTACAAAATTTTTTTTCTTATGAGAATATTCAAGATCTATTCTCTTAGCAGCTTTCAAATATGCAATACAGTATTATTAACTATAGTCGCCATGCTGTACATTGCATTCCCATGATTTATTTATTTTATAACTGGAAGTTTGTACATTTTGACCTCCTTCACTTATTTCACACACCCACCCCCCTCCTCTGGAAACTACCAATTTGTTCTGTTTTAGTTGTTTTGTTTTGTTTTGCTTTAGGTTCTACATATGAGTTATTTTGTTGTTTTGTTTGCTTTTGGATTCCATATACAAGTGGGGTCATATGGTATTTGTCTTTCTTTGTCTGATTTATTTCACTTTATGTAAAGCCCTCATGGTCCATCCATGTTGTCAAAAATGACAAGGTTTCATTCTTTTTATGGCTGAATAATAGTCTATTGTATACATATACTACATTTTCTTCATCCATTCATCCACTGATGCCCACTTATGTTGTTTCCATTTCTTGGCTATTGTAAATAATGCTGCTATGAACTCAGGTGTCTGTATATCTTTTTGAATCAGTGTTTTTGTTTTCTTAGGATAAATAATCAGAAATGGAATTGCTGAATCATATGGTAGCTCTATTTTTAATTTTTTGAGGAATCTTAGTACTGTTTTCCATATGGCTGTTGTGCCAATTTACATTTCTGTTAGCAACGCACAAGTGTTCCTTTTTCTCCACATCTTTACTGACACTGGTTCTATTTTGTCTTTCTGATACTAAAATTCTAACAGGAGTGAGGTGGCATTTCATTGTGATTTTGATTTTAATTTCCCAATGATTAATGATGTTGAGCATTTTTTCATGTACCTGTTGGACATCTGTTATGTCTTCTTTGGAAAAAAATGTCTATTCAGTTCCTCTGCCCTCTTTTCAATCAGGTTGCTTTTCTGCTACTGAGTTCTTTATATATTCTGGATATTAACCCCTTATCAGTTATATAATTTGCAAATATTTTCTCCCATTAAGTATAGCTTTCCTTTTCATTTTGTTCATGCTTTCCTTTGCTGTGCAGAAGCTTTTTAGTTAGATGTAGTTGCTTATTTTACTTTTGTTGCCTTTGCTTTTGGTGTCAAATCCAAAATATTGTTGCCAAGACCCATCTCAAGGAGCTTATTGCCTATATTTTCTTCTAGGAGTTTTTAGGTTTCAGGTCTTAGATTCAAATCTTTAATCCATTTTGAGTTATTTTTGTGTGTGGTCCAGTTTCATTCCTTTGCCTCTAGCTGTCCAATTTTCCCAACACCATTTATTGAGAAGACTGTCCTCCCCCCATTGTATATTCTTGACTCCTTTCTTGTAAATTAATTGACCATACATGTGTGGGTTTATTTCTGGGCTTTCTATTCTGTTCCATTAATCTATGTGTCTGTTTTTGTGCCAGTACTATGCTGTTTTGATGACTATAACTTTGGATAGTTGGATAGTCTGAAATCAAGGAATTGATACCTCCATCTTTTTTATTCTTTCTCAAGATTGCTTTGGCTATTCTGGGTCTTTTGTGGTTCCATACAAATTTTAGGATTGTTTGTTGTATTTCTGTGAAAAATACCACTGGAATTTTGATAGGGATGGTATTGAATCTGTAGATCTCTTTAGGTGGTATAAACATCTTAACAATATTAATTCTTCCAATCCATGAGGATGGAATATCTTTTCATTTTTACAAATTTTCTATTACCATCAATCCATATGCTCATCTAACATAATATATGTGTACACTTACATGTTTATGTAACTGAGAAATATATTTATAAATATATGCATACATTGGAGTGTATGTTTAAATCAGTTATATTAAAGGGCTACATGATCAAATAATAGGAGACTACTTGGTGAGACATTTCTAGGTCACAAGAGTAAAAATTAGCTATCTGTAACTTTACAATGGTTGGCCCTCTGGAATAAATCACAGGGATTGCAATACTGCATTTGGTGATATGGGAGAAAAGGATATGAGTGTAATAAACAATCAATGCCTGATATACTATTAGAAATCTTAATAAGTAGAGCCATTTCCAAAATATAGAGTCAACTTGGTTTAACAACATAGCTATCAAAAAATGTGAGGGCTTCCCTGGTGGCGCGGTGGTTGGGAGTCCGCCTGCCAATGCAGGGGATGTGGGTTCGTGCCCCGGTCCGGGAGGGTCCCACGTGCCACGGAGCGGCTGGGCCCGTGAGCCGTGACCGCTGAGCCTGCGTGTCCGGAGCCTGTGCTCCGCAACGGGAGAGGCCACAACAGTGAGAGGCCCACGTACAGCAAAAAAAAAAAAAATGTGAGTAGAGTAAAAAAATTTTACTATTTCAAGTTTGCCTTTTATCATATGTCTTAACTTCTTTGTTTTCCCCTCAATTTTCATAGTCTAAATTTGACTGCCTGGATCCAGAATTTCTAAACAGTCAAGTTTCCAAATATGCCAAATTTGTGACTCAATTGGAAAAAGGCTTGCCACCCAACAGTGTAGTGCCCCAGCTAAAAAGTAAGGTGGAAAATATGAAAGAAAAGGTAAGTTTAGTAGAAATTATTTCCAGAACTCCAGGTCAATCAGTTACTACTTGATGCTAATGAGACCAAAGCCAGGAATTCTTCCCTGTTTAAATTAGTCAGCTTTGCAGAGAGAATAAACAACAGACAAATTCAGCTACTGTATTGCAGAGGCACAGACTGCATCCCTGTCTTCAACTGGCCAAATCATGCAATTGAATTGTATGAGAATTCTAGTCGTTTCTCATTCTCACCAGCACTTGTTATCAATAGGGAGTTTATTTATTTGGTTTGGTTTGGTTTTCATTTTAACCTTTCTAATAAATGCGTAGTACTGTCTCATAATGGTGATGATTTACCTTTTTCTAATGATTAGTAAGGTTGAACATCTTTTCCCATGTCCATTTGCCATCCATCTACCTTCTTTGCTGAAATGTCTGTTCGAATATTAGCCCAAGTTTTAATTGGGTTGTTTGTTTTGTTATTAGTGAGTTTTCAGAGTTCTCTTTTTTTGGAACTTTAAAATCTATATTTTATTTAATTTTTGACATATAGAGAACAGTGTCCATTGGCAACGATGATCCTTGTTCATTCATTCTTCTGTTGACTCTCAAACAGTAATTAAATAGTACTCACAATGTAATGGTAAAAGAGACTACCAGCTTGAAAATTTGTAACACAAATGATATTTGACACACCAAAAAGTTTTTATACATTTTACACAGCAGAAGTTTTTAGAATTTACATTCTAAAGACATTAGGCTCTAACAATTCATAGAAGAACAGCAAAGTTTTTTTTAATTTTTATTTTATATTGGAGTATAGTTGATTAACAATGTTGTGTTATATAGTCATGATATAAGTCCTTTTTCAAATATGTAACTTGAAAATAGTTTTCCCAGTCAGTGGCTTGTCTTTTTAGTCCCTAAACAGTGACTTTCACAGAACAAAAGGCTTAAATTTGATAAAAGTCCAAGTAATATTTTTTTCTTTTACAGATTATCTTTTTAGTATAGAATCTAAAAACTTTTGCCAAACCTAAAGGTCACACAGAGTTTCTCCTGTATTTTCTTCTGGAAGTTTTTTAGTGTTGCTTTTTTTTTTAAATTAAAGTATATGATTTATTTTGAGTTATTTACATTTTTACATATGGATATTCAGTTGATCCAGAACCATTATTTGAAAAAAGTATTCTTTCTCCATTGTTTGCCTTTGCATCTTTGTCAAAAGTCAGCTGACTATATTTTTTAGTCTGTTTCTGGACTCTCTATTCTGTTTGGTTGTTCTGTAAGTCTATTCTTTCACCAATACCACGCTCTCTTGATAACTATAGCTTAAGTCTTGAAATCAGGTAGTGTTAAGTTCTCCAACTTGTTCTTCTTTTTCACAATTTTGTCAATTCTAATTCCTTTACCTTTTCATGTAAATGTTAGAATTAGCTTATCATATGTATAAAAAATTGCTGGGGGCCTCCCTGGTGGCACAGTGGTTGAGAGTCCGCCTGCCGATGCAGGGGATGTGGGTTCGTGCCCCGGTCCGGAAGGATCCCACATGCCGCGGAGCCATGGCCGCTGAGCTTGCGCGTCCGGCAAAGGGAGAGGCCACGACAGTGAGAGGCCCACGTATTGCAAAAAAAAAAAAAAATTGCTGGGATTTTGGATGGACTGTGTCAAATCAATAGATCAATTTCCAGAGAATTGACATCTTAACAAGATTGAATTTTCTAATCTGTTACCTGCCTATCCTTTTATTTAGTTAGGTCTTCTTTTATTTCTTTTCATGAACATTTTGTAATTTTCAGTGTACAGATTATACACATATTTAAAACTAAGTATTCTTTTATGTTATCTTAAATTACATTGTTTTTCATTTCAAATTCTAAGTGTTCATTGCTGGTATGTAGGAATACTATTGACCTTTGTATATTGATCTTATATCCTGTGATCTTAATAAATTCACTTTTTAATTTTAGGAGATTTTTGTACATTATTCAGAATTTTCAACATAGAAAATGATTTCAACTGTGAATAAAGACAATTTTATTTCTTCCATTACAATGTGTGCCTTTTATTTTTTTTTCTTGCCTTGTTGCACTGGCCAGGATTTCCTGTACGATATTGAATAGGAGTGGTGAGAGAAATCATCCTTGTCCTTTTCCATATCTTAGAGGGGAAATATTCAGTCTCTTTTTAAGTATGATGTTAGTCAAATTTTTTTATAGATGCCCTATATTAAGATAACAAAGTTTCATAGTTTCCTGAGAAGTTTCTTTTTTTATCATAGATGGGTGTTGATAATTATCAAATGATTTTTCTATGCCTATGATCATATGGTTTTTCTTCTTTAGTCTATTAACATGGTGAATTACATCTATCAGTGGTCAAATGTTGAAGCAGGCTTGAATTCCTGAACTGAACCTCACTTGGGTCGTGATGTACTATACTCTTTTATATTGCTGGATTCAAATTACTAATATTATTTGAGGATGTTTTTGTGCCTATATTCATGAGGGACATTGATCTTTAGTTTTCTTTTCTTGTAACATCATTGTGTGGTTATGAGTTAATACTGCCTCATAAAATGACTTGGGAGTGTTCCTTCCTCTTCTATTTTCTGCAGGAGATTATACAGAATTAGTATTATTTTTCACTTAGATGTTTGGTAGAATTCAAGAGTGAAAACTATCTGAGCTTGAAGTTTTCTCTTTTGGAGGGATTTTAACAAAAAATTGAATTTCATTCATATAATTTGAATTATTCAGGTTATCTATTTCTTCTTGAGGGGACTTTATAGTGTATCTTCCAAGGAAATGGTCCATTTAATCCAAATTGTTGAATTTATTAGACATAAAGTTTATCATAATATTTCTTTATTATCCTTTTAAAGTATGTGGGATCCATAATGATGTCCCCTTCATCATTGCTGATATTGGCAATTTGTATTTTCTCCCTTTTTTTCTTGGTTTGTCCTGCTAGTCATTTATCACTTTGACCTTTTCAAAGAGCCAGCTTTGGGGTTGATTGATATTCTTTATTGTTTTAATGTTTTCCATTTCACTGATTTCTCCTCTAATCTTTATTATGTCCTTTCTTCTTCTTGTTTTACATTTAATTTTTTATTTCTTCAAAATTTCTTATGGTGGAAGCTTAAGTTGCTGATTTGAAACCTTTCTTTTCTAACATAAGCATTTAATACTATAAATTTCTGTCTAGTCACTGCTTTAGCTGAATCTTGTGAATTTTGATATATTGTATTTTTATTTTAATTTAGTTCAAAATATATTTTAATACTCCTGAGACTTCTTCTTTGATATGTGGCCTAGTTAGAAGAATGTTGCTTATTATTAAAATATTTGGGGATTTTCAAGATATCTGTTACTGATTTGAACTTTAATTCTATTATAGTCCAAAAATATACTTTTATGATTTCTGTCCTTTTAATTTGTTAAGATTGGCTTTATGACCCAAAATATGGTCTATTTTGGTACATCTTCTATATACACTTGAGAAGAATGTGTATTCTGCTATTGCTCAGTGATTTTTCTATAAATCTCTATTAAGTCAATTTGGCTGATGGTAGTGTTCAGATCATCTGTATCCTTACTGATTTTCTGTCTACTTGTTCTGTTAGTTACTCAGAGAGGAATGATGAAACGTCAAACTATAAGTGTGGATTTGTCTAATTCCCCCTATGTTACATCAATTTTTGCCTCATTTATTTTTAAATAAACTCTTTATTTTAGAATCATTTTAGACTTACAGAAAACTTACAACAGAAATATAGAGGTTTCCCAAATGCCCTGAATCCAGTTTCCTCTACTGTTAACATATTACATTAGTCTAATACATTTGCCACATCTAATGAAACAGTGTCACTATATTATTATTAAAGTCCATACTTTATCTTAATTTTCTCATTTTTATCTAATGTCCTTTCTCTGTCCCAGGATCCTTTCCAGGATAAACATTACATTTATATGTCTTGTCTTCTTGGGCTCCTTTAGACTGTGACAGATTCCCAGACTTTCCTTGTTTATTATGATCTTGATAGTTCTGAGAAGTACTAGTCAGGTACTTCATAGAATGTCTGTCAATTTGGGGTTGTCTGGTGTTTTTCTCATGATTAGACTGGGGTTATATATTCTTGCAAGGAATACCACAGAGGTAAAGTATTATTATTATCACATCTTATTAAAGATAAATGCTATCACCATGACTTTTCACTAATGATATTAAGCTTGATCATGTGACTGAAGTAGCATTTTTCCCCACTATAAAATTACTACCCAACTTTCCACACTGTATTCTTTGAAAGGAAGTCTCTATGCAAAGCCTACATTTAAGGGGTGAAGTTATGTTCTACCTCATTGCTTCCAGCAATATCCTTTGTCCAGATCTTGGTTTTTAATACCATTTTCCAATAAAATGAATCAGAGATCCTTATAGAAATGGCTGATTCTAGGGATGAGTCAGAGAATATACAAGATGAACCTGGAGCATCCTCTGGTGCCAGAGAGTAAGGTAGTGCACAAAAAACAAAATGATGGACAAACCCACAGTCAATATCGTCCTCAATGGTGAAAAACTGAAATCATTTGCACTAAGATCAGGAACAAGACAAGGTTGCCCACTCTCACCACTCTTATTCAACATAGTTTTGGAAATTTTAGCCACAGAAATCAGAGAAGAAAGAGAAATAAAAGGAATCCAAATGAGAAAAGAAGAAGTAAATCTGTCACTGTTTGCAGATGACATGGTACTATACATAGAGAATCCTAAAGATGCTACCAGAAAACTACTAGAGCTAATCAGTGAATTAGGTAAAGTAGCAGGATACAAAATTAATGCACAGAAATCTCTGGCATTCCTATACACTAATGATGAAAAATCTGAAAGTGAAATTTAGAAAACACTCCCATTTACCATTGCAACAAAAAGAATAAAACATCTAGGAATACACCTACCTAAGGAGACAAAAGACCTGTATGCAGAAAATTATAAGACACTGATGAAAGAAATTAAAGATGATACAAATAGTTGGAGAGATATACCGTATTCTTGGATTGGAATAATCAACATTGTGAAAATAACTCTACTACCCAAAGCAATCTACAGATTCAATGCAATCCCTATCAAACTACCACTGGCATTTTACACAGAACTAGAATAAGAAGTTTCACAATTTGTATGGAAACTCAAAAGACCCCAAATAGCCAAAGCAATCTTCAGAAAGAAAAATGAAGCTGGAGGAATCAGGCTCCCAGACTTCAGACTATACAACAAAGCTACAGTAATCAAGACAGTATTGTACTGGCACAAAAACAGAAATATAGATCAATGGAACAGGATAGAAAGCCCAGAGATAAACCCATGCACATATGGTCACCTTATCTTTGATAAAGGAGGCAAGAATATACAATGGAGAAAAGACAGCCTCTTCAATAAGTGGTGCTGGGAAAACTGGACACCTACATGTAAAAGAATGAAATTAGAGCACTCCCTAGCACCATACACAAAAATAAACTCAAAATGGATTAAAGACCCAAATGTAAGGCCAGACACCATCAAACTCTTAGAGGAAAACATAGGCAGAACACTCTATGACATAAATCACAGGAAGATCCTTTTTGACCCACCGCCTAGAGAAATGGAAATGAAAACAAAAATAAACAAATGGGACCTAATGAAACTTCAAAGCTTTTGCACAACAAAGGAAACCATAAACAAGACCAAAAGACAACCCTCAGAATGGGAGAAAATATTTGCAAATGAAGCAACTGACAAAGGATTAATCTCCAAAACATACAAGCAACTCATGAAGCCCAATATCAAAAAAAGCAAACAACCCAATCCAAAAATGGGCAGAAGACCTAAATAGACATTTCTCCAAAGAGGATATACAGATTGCCAACAAACACATGAAAGAATGCTCAACATCATTAATCATTAGAGAAGTGAAAATCAAAACTACAATGAGATATCATCTCACACCAGTCAGAATGGCCATCATCAAAAAATCTACAAACAATAATTGCTGGAGAGGGTGTGGAGAAAAGTGAATCCTCTTGCACTGTTGGTGGGAATGTAAATTGATACAACCACTATGGAGAAAAGTATGGAGGTTCCTTAAAAAACTACAAATAGAACTACCATATGACCTAGCAATGCCACTACTGGGCATATACCCTGAGAAAACCATAATTCAAAAAGAGTCATGTACCACCATGTTCATTGCAGCTCTATTTACAATAGCCAGGACATGGAAGCAACCTAAGTGTCCATCAACAGATGAATGGGTAAAGAAGATGTGGCACATATATGGAATGGGATATTACTCAGCCATAAAAAGAAATGAAATTGAGTTATTTTTAGTGAGGTGGATGGACCTAGAGTCTGTCATATGGAGTGAAGTAAGTCAGAAACAGAAAAACAAATACCATATGCTAACACATATATATGGAATCTAAATTAAAAAAAAAAATGGTCATGAAGAACCTAGGGGCAAGACAGGAATAAAGATGCAGGCCTACTAGAGAATGGACTTGAGGGTATGGAGAGAGGGAAGGGTAAGCTGGGACAAAGTGAGAGAGTGGCATGGGCATATATACACTACCAAATGTAAAATAATAGCTAGTGAGAAGCAGCCACATAGCACAGGGAGATCAGCTCGGTGCTTTGTAACCACCTAGATGGGTGGGATAGGGAGGGTGGGAGGGAGAGAGACGCAAGAGGGAAGAGATATGTGGATATATGTATATGTATAACTGATTCACTTTGTTATAAAGCAGAAGCTAACACACCATTGGAAAGCAATTATACTCCAATAAAGATGTTGAAAAAAAAGACATGAAAAAAAATTTTTTTAATAAAAAATAAAATAAAATAGATTCTCTATCGTTGCTGAAAAAAAGAGAAAAAAAATTACGGGTTATATCAAAGATACACAGAAACCAAGTGAAAGAATTTTCAATGGCCCAAGTTGTAATGATTTGACCAAACAATAAATAATACAATATTGTGTTATAACCCAAATTATAAAATAAATATCCATGAATTCATATTGATATAAGTAAACAACTGAGTGGATGAATAGATAGATAAATAGGTAGATAGGTAGACAAAGGATAAAAGACAAATCTATAAAGAAAAACTCCAAATAACTTATGAGGATACTGCATCTCAAGACAGTGGAGCTTTATTTATTTTGATGCTCCATTGTTAGTTGTATTCACACTTAGTATTACTATTTCTTCTTGGAGAATTGACCCCCTTATCATTTACATATTTTCCCTCTTTATTTTTTATAAGATTTCTTCTTCTGAAGTCTGCATTATCTGAAATTAATATAGTTAGTACAGATTTCTTTTAGAGTTTTCATGATATTACTTTCTCCATTTTTTCACTTTTAACTTTTCTATGTCTTTATATTTAAAGTATTTCTTGAACAGCATATAATTGGTTCCTGCTTTTTTATCCAATCTGATTTTTTAAAAGTCTTTTAAATGACATGTTTAGACCATTAATATTTAGAATATTATTTGTATGGTTGGATTAAAATTGTCATCATGCTGGTTTTTTATTTGTTTGTTGTTTCTTTTTTCCTCTTTTCCTTTCCTCTCTTGATTTAATTGTATAGGTTTTATGATTCCATTTTATCTTCTCTATGGAGTTATTATTCATACTTCATTAAAACAATTTTTAGTGGTTATCCTAGATTTAAAATATAGATTTTCAATTAATCCAAAACAACCTTCAAATAATATTATACTGCTTCATGCATAGTATAAAGAGTTTATAATACCATATTCCCAATCCTCCCTCTCATCCTTTGTATTAATGTTGTCATATATTTTACTTTTATATGTAGTATAAACACTACATGTTGCTACTATTTTTGTTTTTTATAGTTACCTTTTAGGAGAATAAAAATAGGAAATGAAATTTATTTTACATCTGTTCCATTTCCAATGTTCTTCATTGCTTTGTATGGATCAAAGCTTCTGACTCATAGCATATTCATCCTGCCTGAAGAACTTCCTTTAATATTTCTTACTGAGTAGGTATGCTAGCAATGAACTCTCCAAATTTTTGTTTTGAGAAAGTCTTTATCCTTCATTTTGAATGATATTTTCACTGGTATATAATTCTGAGTCGGCAGATTTTGTTTTTTCTTTCAACAATGTAAAAATTTGTTATCTTTTTACTTGCATGATTTCTGACATAAAGTCTGCTGTAGTTCTTATCCTTGTTCTTCTGTAGATAATGTGTATTTTTTGTCTGGCTGCCTTCAAATTTTTCTCTTTTTCTTTGTTTTTGGCAGTATGAAATGTGATATGCCTGGGTGTATGTTATTATTGTTGTTTACCATTTATATTTATCCTGCTTGATATTCTCAGAGTTTCTTGGATCTCTGGTTTTGTGTCTGCCTTTAATTTTGAAAAAAATTGAGCCATTATTTCTTTGATATCTCTTCTGCTGTGTTTTCTATCTCTCTTATCCTTCTGGGATTTCTATTACATGTATTTCAGACCATCTGATATTGTACCAAGCACATGGATATTCTGTTCTAGGTTTGGATGGGGGCAGGAGAGTGTTTCACTGTTTTTTCTCTTTGTGTATGAGTTTGGGTAATTCCTACTCACTTACCTTCAAATTCACAGATTCCTTGTCTGTGTTCATCTCATCAAAGACATTCTTTGTATCTCTTACTGTCTTCCTCATTTCTAACATTTCCATTTGATTTTTAATTATAGTTTCCATGATTTTATTGACATTTCCTGTCTGATCTTGCATGTTGTCTACCTTTTCCATCAGATCCATTAACATATTAGTCACAATTAGTTTAAGTTCTATCTGTTAATTCCAACATGTGTGTCAGATTTGAGCGTGATTCTGATTAATTTTGTATCTTTTGGGATGTATGTTTGCCTTGCCCTTTCACATACTTCTTAAATTGTTGTTGAAATCCAGACATCTTATGCAGAACAGTAGATACTGAAGTAAATAATTTTTATGCCTGGAAATGATCGTGCCTTTCCTTCTACTTGGCCTTCTGTGTGGCATGTTATATTAAATCTGGTTAGAAATTCGGCTAGATTTGAAGTTTGATGTTGCTGTGGTTGCCCTCAGTATACCACAGTATTCAAATTGTTCTAGTGATATCTTTAGTTTGGGCTTGTTTGCCAACTGTCATTTTTTCAATTTCTGTTTTCCCTGACCTTGGGTCATTCTTTCGTTTTATGCCCAGAGAAAATCTGTATCTTGCAGCTTTCCACTCTCTATTCCACTGTTATTTTTACTCAGTACTTGTTAGCCTGGTGGAAGAAGTGAGGAGGAATATTCCCTTGTGCTCTGATTAAGTTTCTATCCTAACAAAGCACTGTGTTCCTTTTTCACAAAATTCTGAGCTTCACAGTTGTTCCTGTCCCTTCTCCAGCTTTAGTAATATTTGTAATATTTAGTAATATTTGTAGCCCCCAGGGACTTCACACTCTCATGCTACCCTACATTCAGTCTTAGCAACTTATTTTTAAAATTCAGCAACATCTTCTAACTAGTTTAAACGGCAACCCAAGGCATCTCTCCTAGGTAAGCAAATTCTCGGGTCCTGTTTCTTGCTGTGGAGAAAACTGTAGGTACCAGTGTCTCTTCAAATTTTGACTTAGTTGGTTTTCCTGCAGCCTCACTTTTCTGATGGATTCAATACAAGTCATTAACTTGCAGTTTGTGCAGATTTTTCTTTGTTGTAAGAGTGTCAGTGGTGTTCTTTCCAGCTCTTTATGTGCCCAAATTGAAACCAGAAGCCTTGGGCTGTTTTCCAGATAAAAAGGATGGTGTCTCTGAGAGTGTTTGTTTTCCAGCTTCCAGTTATCATTGACCTGAGGAACCCAACTCTGAAGCCTAGACATTGGGCAGCTATTGAACAAACAGTTGATGCCACCCTAGTAGACCTTGACATTCCATTAACCTTGGAGAAGCTCTCTGAGTTGCATGTTTTTGACTTTGGCCGAGAAATCCAGGACATTTCTGGACAGGCTTCCGGAGAAGCTGCCTTAGAAACAGTTCTTAAAAAGGTAAACCTGAAAAATGTATATTCTGAAGATCAGGGAACGTAAAGGTTTTCATATTCAGTGAGATCAACTTTTGTTTTATCTGAATGGGTTTTTCGACATTGCAGCTTTCACCCTCTCATTATCAGTTATCCTTGTGCTGTTTCCTTACATTTATATCATTATTACTGTTATCACCTCTATAAATATCTTCTTTCTGCTTAGCTTATAATCCAACAGGAATTTGATGGCAACAAATTTGCATGCTTTATATAAAGAACCACATACCAAGGAAGATCTCTTATGCCAAAATACATTACCTTTCAAACTTACATACTAGAGAAATTCACTATACGAAATGCTTCAAAAGCACATTGAGAAGATTTCTCTACTCAGGATCTTTAACCTCCTTACTCCAAAAACACACATCTTCCAAGCATCTATGTAAAAAGAATTTTTTTCTTTTAATTAAATCATGAAGTGGGAGGGAATACACATGAAAGAATCACAAATTATTCATATGTTTTAATGCTATTCAATAAAATTAAGTAAATCATTGTCATCTAACCTAGAAGATTTTAAGAATTTTAAAGGCAGAAGAAGATTAGGATAATTATGGAGTTTTCACTTGTTTCATTCCACATGCATTTATCAAGTACCTACACACAAATGAATTGAGCTATCCTAAGACTTGAACTATTTCTAAGGTGGAGGATTCTTGGAAAACAACTGAATTTGTCGTCCTCCCTCACCGTGACTCCAAAGATGTATTTATCCTGGGTGGCACAGATGACATACAGGTGGGTAACTAGGTTATTGAAACTTATGTTGAAGGTTCTTGTGAGACCTAGTCCTAAATATTCTATGGGAGGTTATGATGAAGGACTGAAATATGAGAGTTATTGAACAAGGAAAAATCTAATTGGGAAGGCAATATATGAATATGAATAATTGACATGAATACTTGTACATGAAATATTTAGCAAAGCAATAGATATGTCATATATATATATATATATATATATATATGAGTTATAATCTTGTAGTTGATAATTGTTGAGGAATTTAGAAGAGCAAAGAGATCAGTTGTGGCTGAAGTGATCAGAGAATCCTTCCTAGACCAGCGAAGACATGCTGGACCTTAAAAATCTGGGGGTCTGATAGGCATAGATGAGAATGGAAGGCATTTCAAACCATTTAAATGAGGCAAAGAAGCGTGAATGAGCATTTCAGGTTTATATCACACTAAGAAGCTAAATTCACTTGAATTTTTTGAGATTAGGAGTAGATGGTCATGCTCTATTAACAACAAAAGAAGATAAATCTAACCCATGTGTTTGGAATATTCTTAGTGACTTAAAATCCAAAGGGCACATTTGTTTAGCAAAAGAATCTGGAAATTATGACTCAATTTTAAAAGCAAAGTCCACACAGAGACCTATATTCAATATCCTGTAATAAACCATAATGGAAAAGAATATGAAAAATTGTACACATACGTATAACTGAATCAGTTTGCTCTACAGCAGAAATTAACACAATATTATAAAGCCACTATACTTCAATAAATTTTTTTTTAGAAAAGCAAAGCCCTGGCCTGTTATGGTGTACCCAGGCCAGAATTAGAGATGAAATGGCTTTGCCAGGTGTAGTCTGGAAGAGCAAGACCAGACGTCACTCTGTGCGGTGGAGGGGAGAGCAGACCCAAGAGGGAAATCAGTCAGTATGAGGCCAGGTGATGCCAGGTGATGGGGCTTCTGCTCTCAAGAAGTTTATAATTTAAATAGAGCAATTGAAATCCTTTAGATTAACAGACACAGTTTTTTAAATGTACATGTTCTGCGAGGGGTGCTGTGGTGTAAGAGGAAGGAGTAAGGGAGGGGGGAGGGGGAGGGAAAACTGTCTATAATCATCCAGAGCTTGATATGAATGCGTTCACTTTTCCTCTTCCTCAGGATAATTGAGGGAAAGTGATGTTTCATTGGGTAGGGAAGGCACTTACTTTTTCAAGTTTTGAGCACTTTGAGAAATAAAGACCTGGATGACCAAATGATATAAAGAAGGTACCAGATACCTTGTAGGGGGGATACTGGAGAAGAGTGCTGAGCTAAACAGAAATGTGTGCCATTAATAATTACAGAAACAGCCAGAATTTGACAATCAGAAGTTCCTTGGTGACATTTAAGAGAACATCATAGTGCATTATAAGCCCTAGTGAAGGAGAGAAGGAGGGGAAGTGGATGGGTGGGAAACAGTAAGTGAGATTAAGCTGTTTATTCAAAAAGTTGGCTTTTAAATGGTTTGGGATTAACATATACACACTACTATATATAAAATAGATAATCAACAAGAACCTACTGTATATATAGTACAGGGAACTCTACTCAAAATTCTGTAATAACCTATACAGGAAAAGAATCTGAAAAAGAATGGATACATGTATGTGTGTAACTGAATCACTTTGCTGTACACCTGAAACTAACCCAACATTGTAAATCAACTATATTCCAATATAAAACTAAAAATTTTTAAGTAAAAATAAATAAATGGGCTGTTGGAATTAAATATCTGTAATTATCTTTGAGGGCAAAAACACATGGTGTCGCATGTATTTTCTTCACCTTTCCTTAAAGGTCCTTCTTGATGACAGCACCATCAACATTGCAACCATTGCCTCATCACGTTACGTTGGCCCACTGAAAACTCGAGTGGGTGACTGGCAGAAACAACTTGCTTTGTTTAATCAAACACTGGTGAGTAAGGATAATTTCAATTCATGGACTCAGAGAATTGGATTTAGAAATCATTTGTTCAGTCACTTAAATATTGTAGAGTTTAGATATAAGATTTAATTATTGACATTTTATTATGCTCAAAATGTAAGGAAAATGCAAATATACTGAACTCTTCTTTGCAAGACTATACCATCACCTTGTATTAGTTATTATTGCTGTGAAACAAAATACCACAAACTTAGTGGTACAAAACAATCTACATTTATAATCCCACAGTTTCTGTGGGTCAGGAGTTCATAACTTAACTGGGTCTTATACTCAGGGTCTCACGAGGGTTCAGTCAAGATGTGGGCCAGGACTGGGCTCTCATCAGAGGTTCAACTGAGGGAGGACATTGGCAGAAATCATTTTCTTGCAATTCCGGGACTGGGGGCTTCATTTTCTCACAGGCTATCAACCAGAGGCCATCCTCAGCTCCTCCATGTTGCCCGCAGTTTTTTTGCATGTGGACTTCCTCAACAAGATTCTTTGCTCCATCAGTCGAGCAGGGAAGAGAAAGTCTCCTGGCAAGACAGAGGTTACAGCCTTGTGTACTGTACACATAACTGTGTACATCCTGTTATCTTTGCTATATTCTCCATAGCTAGAAGCAAGTCACGGTGGCACCCACACTCAAGGGGAGAGGATCACACAAGGGCAGGAAGCCCAGATCTTGGGGGCCACCTTAAGAGTCTAGCCACAGCAACCTCATATTTACTAAACAAATACTTCTGCTTGAAGTCTCCTTGGCACCCTTCCTGTCATACACACCTTCTCTTTATTTTATTCAACCTCAGATTATCCCATAATAAAGAACCCGCTTACTCTGGTCTCACTTTGTTCCCATCCAATCTCTTTCTTAGACTTCATTTTTGATTTAATTATGTTGTGGTTTTTCTATGTCCTAAGATGAAAAGTTATCTGTGAAATAATAAAGGCACTAAGTAGGAAAAGACAATTTGTTCCATCCTCATTTCATAGAGATCTCTATGGTGAATCCATCCTCTTCCATGGACACTTTTTAATCTGACGCCTGTCCAGCCTTCTGTACTGATGGCTGAGCCCCATGAAAGGAAAGACTAAATTTAGATCAAAGTAAAGGGCATGTTTCCATAGAAGGTCCTTAAAAGAAGCAGTGCTGAATAGTAGGGATCCTCCAGAGAATTAAGTGTATAGAAAGTGTGAGACCTGAAATAAACCAAGGAGTGGTTGGGACATTAGGGCTTAAGCATAGTCCCCAAATCTAGAGTGAGACATGAGAAACCCTTTCACGGATCTCAGGCCCGCACATGTAATGGCAGGAGGTGCAGAGGAACGGTGAGGTCTATAGACTTTGGATCTGACCCTGCACTTCTGCTCTCTCTGATTAACAGCGATTGTCTCTAGGAGGAAAGCAATGTGTGATTTTCTTCTTCATCCCAGTGTTCTGTCTTTGCCACATGTTCTGTCACAAGCAGGTTTTACTTTTTTTGATTGAAGAAAATGAATAATATTTCTTCTTAAAAAGAGGGAGAGGGAAGAATAATAGACATAATTGAGGGGAAAAAAACACCTTTTTTGCTAACCATTTTTATATTTGGAAATAGTAAGTAAATCACTAAACTTACCACTTCCCAACCCTTCAGATTCCTTAAAGTAAGCATCTTGCCTCCACCTAGAGTGTCTCCTCTGGGCATTTTAATCCTCTTTCTCTGGGTCCATTCTGGTTACCACACAGTACTAGATTCGTTATAACTCTACTCAGTACAAAAAATGGGTTGAAATTAGGCTGAGGTGAGACTTGGACCTTTTAATGAGGTTTCATTTCAAAGGACCTGTGAGAAGCTGCCAAAAGGAAAAAGATACAGTGAATCCCCATGTAATTATTTTTAACGTAACTGTATTTTTTCAATCTGAGGTTAAAAATCTGGTAATGTCCCTATTTTTCTCCTAGGAAGAGTGGCTGAACTGCCAGAGAAACTGGCTCTACCTAGAGAGTATTTTTAATGCTCCAGATATTCAGAGGCAGTTACCTGCAGAGGCCAAGATGTTCCTTCAAGTGGATAAGTCATGGAAAGAAATCATGAGGAAGGTGAACCGGCTGCCTAATGCTCTCCGAGCAGCTACTCAACCAGGTAAAAAAGAAACCACAAAGGAATTACAGTTATCTAAAAGGTCCATCACCTGTAAGTTTCTAGTAAAATGTGGTACATTCAACCCTTGATTCCAATCAGCATTGATGACCAGGAACATTTGTAGTACATTTGATACTCTTGCTAAACAATGTGAATCGAACACTGTTGTTGTTATCTTATTACAATTAGTATTATTATTATCGTCATCATCATCATCTTTCAGCTCAGTTCATAGTTTTGGCACACAAGAATCTACTTCTTTTGCTGTTTTTAGATTTGGGGGATCCTGCCACAGAGTATCAGTGATGCTTCCATCTCACAATTTAGGCTACAAAAAATACATTTACATTCAGTTGACCTATTCTGTTAAAGTTCTCACAGACTTATAACCATAAAAATTTCCACACCGTATTTTAAGTCATTCATTAAGACCACTTACGAATATTGCCACTAATGGTAATTCTAATCTCAGGGCTGGATTGTGTTTTATTTATTTTTTAAATTAATTTTTATTGGAATATAGTTGATTTGCAATGTTGTGTTAGTTTCTGCTGTACAGCAAAGTGAATCAGTAATACATATACATATATTCACTCTTTTTTAGATTCTTTTCCCATACAGGTCATTACAGAGTATCGAGTAGAGTTCCCTGTGCTATACAGTTGAAATGTGTTTTAGTAAATTCTGTTTCTAGGGATGTGGAATCAAAGTCCTTCCAGGTGATTACACATAGGTGGTGATTGAATTTTACGGTTTGTATCACAACCTCAGCAGGATTGATCGTTGTTCTGCAAATGGCAGCACACTGCCTATCCTGGTGATACGGACAGAGAGCTTCCTTGTCAAGCAGAGGCAGCCTGCTGGACTATACTCGTTGCCCAAAGACTCTTACATAAAACATAAACAGGCAGGAAAAACTCTATGGAATGATAAAATCGAAAACCTTAAAACTTTGGGGCTTCAAGAGGCTGCCCACAATCCTTGGTTCCTGGTCCCCTTCCAGTCACAAATGCATCACTCCAGCCTCTGCTTCTGCCATCACATCTCCTTCTCTGCCGCTTATAAAGACCCCTGTGGGGAATTCCCTGGCAGTCCAGTGATTAGGACTCCTCTCTTCCACTGCAGGGGGCACGGGTTCGATCCCTCGCTGGGGAGCTAAGATCCCACAAGCTGCGCAGCACGGCCAAAAAATGAAAAAAGAAAAAAAAAAAAGACCCCTGGGATTACACTGGGCCCACTGCATGATCCAAGATAATCTCCCCATCCTATGATCTGTAATTTAACCACATCTGCCAGGTGCCTTTTTCCATAAAAACTAACATATTCTCAAGTTCTTGCAATTAGGACATGGGTATATCTGAGAGACCTTTATCTTTCCTAGCACATCCACTTAATATGCATATTCAAACCTTTTGCTGCAAAAATATTAATGTGTTTTATTACAGAGTGCTGCCCCAGTGCCAACTGGACTTTTGTCATATAATGTAACTTTTGAAATTTAAAACAAAATCCAAAATACATTTGGTCCTAGGGATTTCAGATAAAGGAGTGTGGACCTGTATATATCATTTCAGGTGATGATAAAGCAGTGAAGAAAAATTAAGCAGGGTAAAGGCACTAGAGAGTAGTTGGGGGCTGCAGTGTGTGTGTGTGTGTGTGTGTGTGTGTGTGTGTGTGTGTGTATGTGTGATGAAAGGATTTTTTTGATAAAGTGGCTTTTGAGTAGAGATCTGCAGGAATGAGGAAATGAAACATGTGTGTGGATCTAAGGGAGCATTGTTAAAGGCAGAGAGGAGAACAAAGACCCTGCGGTAAGAGCATGCTTAGCGTACATGACTGTCACCAAGGAAGCCAGAGTGGGGTCGAGTGCATCGCACAGGAGAGGGCTTAGGGGTGAGGCCAGAGAGGTGAGTGTGCTTGGGTGGCAGGTTGGGGATTGGATTAGGTCACTGATCATGTAGAGACTCGGAGACCGTGGAAAAGACTGGATTTGATTCTCAGACAGGTGGGGAAGCCAGGCACTGTGATACGCACCAGAACATCAACATCAAGTGAGACATGAATCTTGCTCCTAAAGGTGCTGCAGTTTAGTGATAAAGACATAGGATGCTATTGCCACATTTTTTGCATCTAAATGTGGCAGAAAAAACAGAAGACATGAGTAAGAAAGTGACAGAGAATATGTAGTGTTTAGAGAATGGCAACTGTTTGGCTTTGGTTTGTGCACTCCCAGCCCCCAAAACTGGGGGATGACAGATAAAAAGGTTTCAAAATAATTACCTGTTCATCTGTGGCAAATATCAAAATTAATATTATTATTAAAAGTTATAGTTAACATTCTTAGCCAACCCCCCCAATTTTAACTTATTAGACCATTCTTTCATCAAATAAAACCAAAACTTTAAAAATGTTAATATCATATTTTACTTCCACTTAAAATTATATTCTCTATTTATTTGAACACAACTTTACCAATTCCTTTTTCTTCAATGAACAGGACTTCTGGAGACTTTTCAAAATAATAATGCATTACTTGACCAAATTCAGAAGTGTCTAGAGGCATATTTAGAATCAAAAAGAGTTATCTTTCCAAGGTAAGTTTATAAAGCTACCAACAATATTTTTTAGTAGTTAAGAGTATCCATTAATTTGTTAGGATACATTTAAAAACAAACTATAAAATCAAAACATCAGGGAACCAAAGAGGGAAACAAGAAAGATATTTCATAATAGCAATCCAGCTAATATCTTGATTGGGGCGTGTAAGTGTCAAGGATAAATATACAATATTTGGTTTAAGTGGATAAGTACCCAAGGTGCTGGAAGGATTCTTGATCACAGCATCGTTTCACTGCTGGCTGTGTATGTGTGTACCTGCATGTGTGTGTGTGTCCACAGATGGGTATGTAAAAAGTTAGAGACTTTTGTTGCCTGAGCTTGTTTCTTTAGGTTAATTGGTGGCCTAAGAGGGTTACTGTAGAAGTCATCTAAGAGGTCATTGCACAAATTCCAAATGAAAATTTTTACTCATCCATTCATTCTAGAAACATACCAAATGTTTTGCTCAGTGATAAAAATACAAAGAAGAAAAGGCCAGATCCCCACTCTATTGGAGCTCATGGTTAACAGGTGGACAGTCATGTAAATACACCATTTCAATATAATTATATATGACTACACTATGACTACCTGATGGTAGCAAGTGCTCCAGACTTCAGTCATTGGGGCACATTGTATCGTAACACAGACAATATCAAAAAATGGCTCATCTTTCATGGATTTTTCCTGTTAGATGTAGAGGAGATGGCTGTTAAGGTCTCTTCTAGGACAAGCACTGAGTCAGCCAGGGTCAGATGCTTATGTGGGTTACTTGGGTAAGAGGGGTTGCTGCTGGGTACCAGGACAGGGTATTGTGTGTACACAAGATATCCAAGAGCTGGAAGATTTGATTGAGTTTAACAGATTCAGGCAACATGGGAAAAGACAGAAGAGTTTGAGGTTTGGAATGTGCCTTTTATTTCACTCTTAAATCAGTGGCTCCTAACTTGAGTCTCCCAAGACCAGAGAAAATCTGTACACTGTTTTAGTCTTTAAAGAAATCTGGACACAAATTTACCTGTGATAATATTGAACACCAAAAAGCATCAGCTTTTATTTTTCCTTTTGTTTAGAATTACATCAACTAGGCCTATGGTGTTTATTACGTCAGGAGGCTCTGTACACCACTGATTTCATGCTCCAAGCCTTAATGAAGGCTTACTATGAGCCATGGACCAAGTTAGGTTCTGGGGACACAAGGTGAATATAACACTGTTCCTTCTCCCACAGGGCTCATAGTCCAATCTTGACAGTTATCTGTTTCATTAGTTGAAAAGAGGCAGGGGTACAAATTATTACCATATGTGGTATTTTAAAGAAGCAAGACTAATAGGGTGCAACCCAAAACACCTTTGTTTCTAATGACAGCCTCTGTGTTCCCTACTAGGGGCTAGTTTCTTCCTGTCCCTGGCCAAAATCTTGAGCAGGCCTCATGAATTTTTCTGCATTCTCTGATAATAATACAAAAAGTTCTCATTACCTTAACCCATTAAATGATCTATAATAATCAAACCTCTGAACTTCTTTCAAAGTGAAAACATCCCCCTTCTCTGGCCTAAGCCTGTTGCAAGGCTGAAGGCTTAAGTGATGATGAGGATGTGTGGCATCAACCCTCCCCACTTCCTATTAGGTTCCTGAGGTCTCCAGTTTGGGGGCAGCAAAGGGAGGAGAGGCAAGACGGCAGGAGAAGCCTGACTTGGCTGGTACCCAACTGGGCCCCTCTCTCACGTGGGGCTTTCCACGTGCTAATGGGATCCCGCCAATCCCAAGGGATCTCTCATACGCAGCTTCCTCCACAGGAGTGAAGTATCTTCTCCAGCCAGAACCTCATCCCTCTCTCTCATCCCTGGGCATCCAGGTGTGCCCCTTCTCCAGTTTTTTTTTTCCTAGGGTATCTTCATTTCTCCAAGTGGCCCTGTTGGGCAGTATCTAAGAAAATCCCAGGCAGGATCACACCAGCATGGCCCACATGTGTGTAGTCACAGAACCAAATAAGGTTCCTGCAGCCACCCATTCATCTATTCAACAAATTATGTATTGAATACCAGGTATATGTGAGGTACAAGGCCAGATTCTAGGGAAAACAAGTAATATATCTTCACTCTAGGAGCTCAAAGCCAAGTAACAGACATACAACCAAATCAGTATCTTAGCAAGTGCTGGCATCTTTACAATTTTTATGAAAAATATCTACCTTTTATGTACCAGGCACTAATTCCAGATGTTTGAGATTCATCCACATTAATCTTTATAAAAATCATATTTAGAGACACGTGGCCTCCCAGACCCAGGACCCATGGGCTAGAGGTCCGGTAAATCAGTGGATGGGGAAGATATGTGGCTAAGGGATTTATCTTTCATGTCCATATAAGACTTTGCTTCAGTTTCAAGTTACATTTTAAGTATACTCTTTAATCTAGATTTTACTTCTTGTCAAATGATGAGCTTCTGGAGATTTTGGCCCAGACACGAAATCCCCAAGCTGTGCAGCCACACTTAAGGAAATGCTTCGACTCCATTTCAAAGCTCGAATTTGCTCTCGTGCCTCCAACTGAGGGAAGAATTCCTGGCATGGAGGCAGAGCCAGAAAAGATTTACACTAATGATATTTTAGCAATGCTGTCACCAGAGGGAGAAAGGGTAAGGGCTTTTTGTTTATAATTCTTTATGCGTAAACTTTGTTACTCTTTAGGGTGGAGGGTAGAGGTTTATTCATCCTCATGCTAAGCATTCATCAACTGCTACTGTGACCTGGTCTTGTGCTGGCTCAGCAATTTCAAAGATAATCAACCATAAAATTCTTGCCCTCAAAGAACTCAAAGTCTTGCAGAGACATAGTCAAACAATTGAAAAGCCCCACAGAAAATGCAGTAACAGAAGCTGTGCTCTGTTCTTGGGAACAGGGTAGAAAGTACTGGAGCCAGGTCTTAACTCTCCATAAGGGGAACAAGAGTAGGGTGGTTAAGAGCCAGTTCTAAGAGCCAGTTAAGAGCCCGGACACATGGATTCCACTCCCAATCTTTAACCTCATCTGTAAAACAAGGATTAGCAATACTGCCTGATTAACGAGTTGCTGGGGATTTTCAAGTGTGTACGTAAATTACTTAGAACAGTACTGAGCGGGTGCTATGAAGTATTAGCTGTCATTGTTTGGCAGCAGCCTCTCTGGGACCCCGGCACAGTGCCTGTAAACACCAATCAAGTGAACGCATTAGTAGACTGTGGGGAATCAAGTGACCAGACAGAGGAGAATCACACACACACACACACACACACACACACAGGCAGCCAAGGAAGGTGGAGAGGAGACACGGGAGGGACAGCATTCCATACAGAGAAATTGTGCAGGGAAATGCCAAGGATTTCAGTCCAGGTAGAGTAGAGCACAGTAGTGTATCTATGGGATTGGAAGGAGCCCATAGACATTTTTCTTGTCCTACACATGCACCCAATGCTCATAGCAGCATTATTCACAAAAGCCAAGACATGGGAGCAACCTAAGTGTCCACCAACAGATGGATGGATAAAGAAGACATGATATATGTATACAATGGAATATTACTCTGCCGTAAAAAAAAAAAAAAAGAATAAAATTTTGCCATTTGCAACAACATAGGTGGACCTGGAGGGTTTTATGCTAAGTGAAATAAATCAGACAGAGAAAGACAAATACTGCATGTTTTCACTTATATATGGAATCTAAAAAGTGATACAGACTAGTGAATATAACAAACCAGAAACAGATTCACAGATATAAAGAACAAACTAGTGGTTACCAGTGGGGAGAAGGGAAGGGGGAGGGGCAAGATAGGGGTAGGGGATTAAGAGTTACAAACTACTATGTATAAAATAAATAAGCAGCAAGGATATATTGTACAGCACGGGGAGATACAGCCATTATTTTTTAACAACTTTAAATGGAGTATAATCTATAAAAATATTGAATCATTATGTTGTACATGTGAAACTAATATAATATTGTAAATCAACAATATTATATTGCCTTCTCTTGCCTCTCCTCCCTCTCCTGCCCCCAAACTGGAGACCTCAATAAAGAAAAATTTTTGACTTGTCCTAAATTGATCCTCTTGCAAAAGAATTTGTTCATCACTAGTGGAAAAGAGAAAGGGGAAGGTCTAGGCTAGGATCCAGGGAAAACATGACATTTAAAGGGAGTGTAGAAGAAAAACAGATGCAGAAGCCCAGACAACCAGGGCAGGCAGGTCATTGGTAGTCCAAGAAATAAATATGAAAAGGGCTTTAAAAGCGTCGATTGGACTGGATGATTGGGAGAGCACTGGTCACCTTAATGACCTGAACAGATTTAGAGGAGTGGTTGGGGCCAAAAAATCAAATGGCAGGAAGTAAGGGAAAAAAGTGGAGGAATTCATTTAGTGCACATAAACTCCTCTTTCCGGGAGTTGGCTCCAAAGGGAAGCAGTGAAATGAAGCACAAAGTGGGGCCGGGGGAGAGGGGCGATGTAAAGAGAGGTGTAGAGTGGGTATCAGTAGAAATGCCAGTGTTCACGTTCAGGCTTCCATGTTTACCTAGCTCAGGGTTCCGTTACGAAGTACACAGAGTGTTCAGCCCACATGTTTTCACAGTCTGACTATCTTCCAGGTGAGCCTGGGGAAAGGCCTCAAGGCCCGAGGCAACGTGGAGGAGTGGCTGGGCAAAGTGGAAGAAGCCATGTTCACGTCTCTGCGTCGCCTGTGCAAAGCTGCCATCGCTGACTATCTGGGGAAACCGAGGACAGTATGGGTGATCGCCGGCCACCCTTCTCAAGTAACTTACATGCCTTAAATCTCCGCCTCTGGATCCTGTTTGGGTGAGATGCATCACACACTGAAGAAAGGTGTTTCCATGCAGGCGATCCTGACCATTTCTCAGATCATGTGGTGCCGCGATTTGACGGAGTGTTTCGAAAGAGAAGACGGTAATCATTTAGAGGCCCTGGAAGCTTTTGAAAAAGTAAACTTTGAGGTGAGATTACGGCAGGGTGACATCGAACATAGCGCTGTGCCAGATGGTCCCAGTGGCTTTTATTGGCGTAGTTAATGCAAATTCACTACTTCCGAAATTGTAAGCCTCTGACATGACATCCAAAGCCTTGGGCTTCTCACTAAAACCACTTCTGTTCAAGTTTTCTCAGCGACACTACCCTGATGTTTGTGTAGTATGTATATGAATATTAAAAATAGAAGGAAAGCGTAACTCAAGAGGAAAATGTCAGGACTATAATGGTTTGCCACCTTTAAGAAGAAATGTTATCCTGGGTCCTGATATCTCTCCTAGAAGTGGATTCAATCCCAGAAAACCACAGGATTTGCGCCATTTCTATTCTTAGGCCCGACATGTGCTTTTCTACTGTTTTATAGAAGCCTCAGGCAACTATCAATAAAGCAATAAATAACTGAATGAATTGTATACCATTCTACACAAATTTTTGAGCTATTGTTGGGAAATGCAACTTTACAGCCAGGCCACATCTTTAACTCCAAATTCAATTCTACTTCCAAGCAATGTTGCATTTTTAAAGACTCACCCTTACAACAGAAAAAGGAGGAAACAACTTTCTTGAAATAGAAAAAAACCTCTCTCATGAAGGTCCTCGATAGAATTTCAACTCAAAGAGCCCTAGAGAAAAGACTCGCTAAGTAAAGTCCCATTGACCTCTTTGTAGAGGTGGCCCCTGATCAGGGTCAGTCTGAGTGAAAAATCAGCACAACTCTTCAAGGCTTTCAGAGGCACTGCCCTTCTCTAAAAAAGATTTAACCATTTATGTGAAAATCAGGAACTCGGTCTATCAAAAAATGCTTTCGTTTAATCAATCATTGGCTTGGTTTAAATGCTCAGGATTTCTGACTATTCCCCCCTCCCCCACCAAAAAAAAAAAAAAAAAGTATCCCTGAAAATGAAGAGTACTACCTTAATCACATTTGATTTTTAGGGAGAACCGTCTTCTCTAGAGACATCATCACCTGGTGGTTAAGAGCATGGGCTTTCCTTGAGGCAAATGTCTACTCAAGTGTAATTTTTGCTACTTTATAACTATGTCAATTTCCTTACCCTCTGTGACCCTCATTTTCCTCTAATGTGAAACTGGGATAAAGATAGTATTGTACTTCACAGAAGCCTTATAGGAATTAAATAAGTTAAACTGTTGTCCTGGGTCACAGAATTACAGATTCTTACTAAATTTGGAATAGACATTTGTCAAAACTATCTAATCTTATAGGTATCTAATTTTATAGATAGTTTCAAAAAATGCCGATTCCAAATTTAATAGTAAAAAGATATACATGTAAGCTGATTTTTAAAAATTATATATCACATTTTTTTTTAATTTTTAGAGATTAAATGCCCTGGCTGCAATAGTCCGAGGCACTCTTCCTAAATTACACAGAAACATCATAACTGCCTTAATTACTATTGATGTACATGCAAGAGACATAGTCACTGAACTTGTTCAAGCCAAGGTAACTCTTTCACTTAAATAAAATCATATATTTCTTTTGAAATTAATGCATCTAATATGTGTATCATTGTCATCACTTATGTAGGTAGAGGTAGTTGAGTCCTTTGACTGGCAGAGACAACTGCGCTATTATTGGGATAGAGACCTGGACAATTGTGTGGCAAGGATGGCGCTCTCTCAGTATACTTATGGCTATGAGTATTTGGGTGCATGCCCAAGATTAGTTATTACTCCTCTCACGGTAAGTTACTGATCATTTAGGTTCATGACTGCTTTTTCCCCACCAAAATAGTTCTGAAAAGTTTCCTTCTACCATTAACCCTTGAAAGGACTTGCCAGGAATACATCTTTGTAAAGCAGAGATTTGCGCTTTTTGATCATGTGCCTGGATTTTTTAGTATATTTCAATTGCTATAGAACCTTTCATAAAAAAATAATGACCCCCCTGCTATAGAAAGGAAATGACTTATGAATTTGTGGCTAGAGTCAGTTCCCTTCAATAATGACAATTTATCAATTTCTTCAGGATCGCTGCTATCTTTGCCTCATGGGGGCTTTGCAGCTCGACCTGGGAGGTGCACCAGCTGGTCCTGCTGGCACGGGGAAAACTGAGACTACCAAAGACCTTGCAAAAGCTCTCGCCATCCAGTGTGTGGTCTTTAACTGCTCCGATGGTTTGGACTACAAGGTACGGTCCTGGCATCTGAACACTAACATTAAGTGTTTTATGTGGCTTTCTCTATTTGCAACATGACATAACAAAAGAAGGAGAGAAAAAGGGGTGACAGCAAGCTAGGGAAAACTAGTGGGGCAAGGAATGATTAAAGTAGAATAAATAGAGCAAGAGAGGAGTGTGTCAACACAAGGCAATCCAAGTGGGCCAGGTAGGAATCAAGGCCAGGGGAGGATTGGTCAAATGGTGGTAAGATTAAAGACCTGTTCATGTCAGTAGGTAGAAAGAGGGGAGATGAGATACAAGACAGAATAGCAGGGAAATCTAGGAACAAAGAATAAGCTTACCGGAAGAGATGAGTTACGTATTGAAATGTGTGGTGTTACGTATTCAGAGTTACGTATTGAAAATGAAACATGTAGGAGGTGAGAATTCACGGTAAGATTTTTCATTGAGTAGTTCTCAGAATTTTTCACTCTTAAAAATTATTGAGGGCTTCCCTGGGCGCAGTGGTTGAGAGTCTGCCTGCCGATGCAGGGGACACAGGTTCGTGCCCCAGTCCAGGAAAATCCCACATGCCACGGAGTGGCTAGGGCCGTAAGCCATGGCCGCTGAGCCTGCGCGTCCAGAGCCTGTGCTCTGCAACGGGAGAGGCCACAACAGGGAGAGGCCCGCGTACCACATACCGCAAAAAAAAAAAAAAAAAAAATTATTGAGACCTGGGACTTCCCTGGCAGTCCAATGCTTAAGACTTCGCCTTCCAATGCAGGGGTTGTGGGTTTGATCCCTGTTCGGGGAGCTAAGATCCCACATGCCTCATGGCCAAAAACCAAAACAGAAGCAATATTGTAACAAATTCAATAAAGACTTTAAAAATTGGCCCACATCAAAAAAAAATCTTAAAAAAAAAAATTATTGCTACTTCCAAAAAGTTTTTGTTTATATGTATGGATTACATCTATTGATATACACCATGTTAGAAATTAAAATTGTATTTAAAATATTTTTGGGGGGGGAACTTCCCTGGTGACACAGTGGTTAAGAATCCGCCTGCCAGTGCAGGGGACACAGGTTCGAGCCCTGGTCTAGGAAGATCCCACATGCCGTGGAGCAACTAAGCCCGTGCGTCACAACTACTGAGCCTGCGCTCTAGAGCCCGCAAGCCACTACTGCTGAGCCCACACTCCACAACTCCTGAAGCCCGTGCGCCTGGAGCCTGTGCTCCGCAACAAGAGAAGCCACCGCAATGAGAAGCCCACGCACTGCAACAAAGAGGATCCCCCGCTTGCCGCAACTAGAGAAACCCTGCATGCAGCAACGAAGACCCAATGCAGTCAAAAATAAATAAATAAATAAATTTTAAATAAATAGCCTTTCTTTTAAGTAAAGTAAAATAAAAATAAAAATATTTATTTGTTTTAAAATAACCATAATAAATTCATTACATGTTAGCAAAAACACACTTTTTAAGAAAAATAACTATTTTCCCAAACAACTATAAATAGTATAATCTATAAAAATATTGAATCACTATGCTGTATACCTAAAAGTAATGTAATATTGTAAATCTGTTGTTTTTGGATGGAGTGTCCTATAAATATCAATTAAGTCCATCCTGTTTAATGTATCATTTAAAGCTTGTGTTTCCTTATTTATTTTCATCTTGGATGATCTGTCCATTGGTGAAAGTGGGGTGTTGAAGTCCCCTACTATGAATGTGTTACTGTCGATTTCCCCTTTTATGGCTGCTAGTTTTTGCCTTATGTATTGAGGTGCTCCTATGTTGGGTGCATAAATATTTACAATTGTTATATCTTCTTCTTGGATCGATCCCTTAATCATTATGTAGTGTCCTTCTTTGTCTCTTCTGATAGTCCTTATTTTAAAGTCTATTTTGTCTGATATGAGAATTGCTACTCCAGCTTTCTTTTGGTTTCCATTTGCATGGAATATCTTTTTCCATCCCCTTACTTTCAGTCTGTATGTGTCTCTAGGTCTGAAGTGGGTCTCTTGTAGACAGCATATATATGGGTCTTGTTTTTGTATCCATTCAGCCAATCTGTGTCTTTTGGTGGGAGCATTTAGTCCATTTACATTTAAGGTAATTATCGATATGTATGTTCCTATTCCCATTTTCTAAATTGTTTTGGGTTCGTTATTATAGGACTTTTCCTTCTCTTGTGTTTTTGTCTAGAGAAGTTCCTTTAGCATTTGTTGTAAAGCTGGTTTGGTGGTGCTGAACTCTCTCAGCTTTTGCTTGTCTGTAAAGGTTTTAATTTCTCCATCAAATCTGAATGAGATCCTTGCTGGGTAGAGTAATCTTGGTTGCAGGTTTTTCTCCTTCATCACTTTCAGTATGTCCTGCCACTCCCTTCTGGCTTGTAGAGTTTCTGCTGAGAGATCAGCTGTTAACCTTATGGGGATTCCCTTGTGTGTTATTTGTTGTTTTTCCCTTGCTGCTTTTAATATGCTTTCTTTGTATTTAGTTTTTGACAGTTTGATTAATATGTGTCTTGGCGTATTTCTCCTTGAATTTATCCTGTATGGGACTCTCTGTGCTTCCTGGACTTGATTAACGATTTCCTTTCCCATATTAGGGAAGTTTTCAACTATAATCTCTTCAAATATTTTCTCAGTCCCTTTCTTTTTCTCTTCTTCTTCTGGAACCCCTATAATTCGAATGTTGGTGCGTTTAATGTTGTCCCAGAGGTCTCTGAGACTGTCCTCAGTTCTTTTCATTCTTTTTTCTTTATTCTGCTCTGCAGTAGTTATTTCCACTATTTTATCTTCCAGGTCACTTATCCGTTCTTCTGCCTCATTTATTCTGCTATTGATCCCATCTAGAGTATTTTTCATTTCATTTATTGTGTTGTTCATCATTGTCTGTTTCATCTTTATTTCTTCTAGGTCCTTGTTAACTGCTTCTTGCATTTTGTCCATTCTATTTCCAAGATTTTGGATCATCTTTACTATCATTATTCTGAACTCTTTTTCAGGTAGACTGCCTATTTCCTCTTCATTTGTTAGGTCTGGTGGGTTTTTATCCTGCTCCTTCATCTGCTGTGTGTTTTTCTGTCTTCTCATTTTGCTTATCTTACTGTGATTGGGTTCACCTTTTTGCAGGCTGCAAGTTCGTAGCTCCCGTTGTTTTTGATGTCTGTCTCCAGTGGCTAAGGTTGGTTCAGTGGGTTGTGTAGGCTTCCTGGTGGAGGGGACTAGTGGCTGTGTTGTGGTGTATGAGGCTAGATCTTGTCTCTCTAGTGGGCAGGTCCACGTCTGGTGGTGTGTTTTGGGGTGTCTGTGGACTTATTATGATTTTAGGCAGCCTCTCTGCTAGTGGGTGGGGTTGTGTTCCTGTTTTGCTATATGGTTGGCATAGGTTGTCCAGCACTGTAGCTTGCTGGTCGTTGAGTGAAGCTGGGTGCTGGTGTTGAGATGGAGATCTCTGGGAGATTTTCGCCGTTTGATATTATGTGGGGCTGGGAGGTCTCTTCTTGACGAGTGTTCTGAAGTTGGCTCTCCCACCTCAGAGGCAGAGTCCTGACTCCTGGCTGGAGCAGCAAGAGCCTTTCATCCACTCGGCTCAGAATAAAAGGGAGAGAAAGTAGAGAGAATTAGTAGAAGTAGGAGGAAATAGGAAAGAAAGAAAGAAAGGAGGGTCCAGAGCTTGGCAGCTGCAGGGTCCATAGCAGGCTTCCCTGAATCCAACCAATGAAAGAAAACAAGCTCCAGAAAAGCAGCTGGAAACAAACTCCAAGCACATGTAAGTGCTTTCTACTGAGGCTGTGCAGGGAACACACTGGACCTGGGTTCAAGGCCCAGCTCTATCACTTATAAAGGCATGAGAGGGACCCATCACTTTATGGCAATAAAAGCCATCATTTGTTAAGCTTTGTGCCAGATACTACATTAAACATTTTACATACATGATCTAATTTAGTCCTGCTCACCACCTTATGAGGAAAGTTCTTGTCATCCTAATTTTATAAATGAGGAAAGAGGTTTAGATACTTAGGCCAGTTACACCCAGCCACAAATACACAAGTACAGACAGAGTCTACCTAACGCTTTTAACTTCCACTCCATATTGCTTTCTCCTCCTTCTCTTAGTTCCCATCCCTAGAACATGGGGCTAATAGGATTCCCTATGCCCACTGCAGGAGATTTGAATATGAAACAAGAAACTGTACCAAAAAGCATTATAAATAGCAAAGCTCCGGTCTCATGTAGACCTGTTACAGACAAGAAAATGGGCTCAAGAGCTGATGGCGGTGGCGTAACAACAAATCAGTAGCAAATCACACCTCCTGATTCTCTCTCTGGGCCCGAAAGAGCTGAGGGTTCAGTGTGGGCCAGTCCACGAATGGGCCTTGGCGGGTAAGTGCACCCCCCAGAGATCACTGTCACACTGGATGCTCAGATCTCCCACAGGGCAGGCCATCTAAGCTGCTCCTACCCATTCTGGAACTGTGACTCCAAAGGTTAGGATGCTAAAGGATTTCTTGAAGATTTAGGCTGGACAGTCAAAACAGAGCAGTGTGAATACCTGTAAATTTTTGCATACCTCACAGCTAGGACAATTTTTCTCAACTCAGGCATTAAAAAATAGTGATAGGAAGGGTGAGAATGGTGAAAAAGGGTGGAGTGCAATCTTCTGAGAGGAGATATTTTTATAAGTGTCTTAAGATCCTCAAAGAAAAGCTGAATTCAGTGGCACAGAGAAAAGGACACATGGGAAGAGGAATAGCACACTCTTATCCGCCATGACCGTCACTGTGAGGTCTTCTGAGGGTAAATGTCATAATTCTGGGGTCTGGAAAGACTTCATTAACTAATGAAACTATGGGAGTCTGACCTCTAGTATCTGGAGACCTCAGTGTCCTCTGGTGCAGAAGAAGGGGCTGAACTAGGTAATATCTACGCATCATTTCAGTATTGGATCCGAATATGCCCAGAACAACAGTACATTAAGCATTCTTCCACTTGGAAATGAGGGAAATTAAGGAAGGGAATGATCCTCTAAAGATATCACCACCTCATTCAGATCTCTGGCTCAGTTTTTAATACGGCTTTTCAGGCCCACTCAGACAGAACAATATCCCTAGGCCAGTCTCACCGGAAGACTTCTTGGTAGTAGAAAGCTTAAGTTGACTAGAAGAACCCACTTCAAAATTGGGCTTTTTTCCTGTGATCTGCACAGAGAGCAGGCTGTCACTGTGGTAACCCAGGTGTTCTCGGACAGACTGAATCTCCTCGGGGCTCAAGAACTTGCGCTGCAGCTGAAATTCAAGATATCAGAGGATTAGGCCACGCTTTTTCTACCGTATGGTGGTGTACTATGTCCCCCTCACAGGTGTCAAACGCTCACGTCTGCAGTAAGCGCATGACAGCAGGAGATCGCAGACGTTGCCTCGTGCCACACGTTCGGTTTCTCACTGATCAGGACCCTGGAGTGTAACTTCTGTCTACGTGTTTATGTTGAGCCTGCCCCTTGGAGAGTTTTATCAAATATCTGTCTATTAGGTACAAGGCACTGTGCGAGGCATTGTGGAGATTGTAATGATTATGATTATCAAGATGAATCGGACATGCTGAAGAGGCTGTTGAATGGAATCGAAGCCTGTGGCGGGGGAGCATGCCCACAGTAAAGATGCTAGAAATGAAATACGCAGTAGAGAAAGAGAACCACGGGGGGAGGGAAATGCTTTCTATGTTCCTTGGGAAGAAGCAGCAGACAGGAAAGGTCGGGAAGAAGCTGGGGGTGCTACCTCTATGTCCGACAATTATGGAACCGCTACATAAACCACAGTCCATCTAGAGCACTGAACGCCGTTCCATAATTAGTAAGAAAGTGGGTCAATACACTAAGATGGATAATGTCAAAGACAGCTAAAGGTGGGGGAAAGAGCTAGTGACTGAACACTGTATACATACGACCTTATTTACATTAAAAAATGTGTATACACACACACAAAACACACTTGTAAATACATAAAAAGAAGTCCGAACAGCCACACCAAAAAATGTATTGGTGGCTCCCGCTGGGGAGGAAAGTGTAAGCAAGGCCTGAGATGTCACTTTATATTCTTCAGTCTTAACTGAATTTTTATGAACATCCCATATTTTGGAATAAAAGATGGAAGAACTTTAACTAAAGAGAAAAATAAGAAAGGGTAGGTGTGAAGAAACTGAGGCCCTAGGTCATGTACAGATCAATGGTATAACAGCTATTGTGGTATAACACTTCTCACACAAGAAAATTTCAGCATTGGAGAAGAATGGAGAACCATAAATACCTCTATTTAATGTTAATATTTCTAATGAATTGTCAGAAAAGGATTTCCCCCTCCAACCTATTCTAGCCTCCCACCCAAAAGCTGAGGAAAATACAGGCAACTGCCCTTCACTTAGGCCTAAGATTCGTGTCCACTAAGAGATGCCTCAGTGGTCACCACTAGTACTGAGACCAAAATATGTCCCAACCCACATGGGCCCAAGCTGAGTCTCTTCAGAGGAGATTGATTTCAGAGGTTTCGTCCTTCGAGGCATCTGGTTTCTCCCATGCAGAGCCCTTCTCAACTTGTTTCCTAGTTGAGTGACACTGATCACCTCACCTTCAGGGTTGTTATTTCTCCCAGATTCTCTCTGTATCGTCTGACAAAAGAGATACTGGGTTTAGTCACCCAAGGCTTAAATTCCCAGCAAAGAAGGTCGTCTACAAACATACCTCTTTTACTTCCACAAGACCAGAAAGAGTCAGGGCTGAACACAGCTTAGATGCCGTCTTCACTTTGCTATTGTTAACTGCTAAGAGGAAAACCCCAGTTAATAGCTTTATAGGCCAAAGCAGGAAAAATAATAAAGGCTCTCTCCTATTCAGGTCAGCAGGCATTAAAACAACAATAACCTATTCTGTTCAATATATATATATTTTAGTGATAATATTTTAATTGGACAACTCCTTTTGGTTGTTCAAAGTGCTCTTACTGATGCTCTTAAGTGTCATATAACCGTCTCGGTTCTTTGTGGCTGTCTGGAGGGGTGGGATAGGGAGGGTGGGAGGGAGGGAGACAAAGAGGGAAGAGATATGGGAACATATATATATGTATAACTGACTCACTCTGTTATAAAGCAGAAACTAACACACCATTGTAAAGCAATTATACCCCAATAAAGATGTTAAAAAAATAAAAAAATAAAAAAAATAAAAAAAAAATATTGTAAATCAACAGTACCTCAATAAAAAAAGTTGATGAGGATAATTCTTTATAGAAGAATCACAGCTAATACATGCAGAGGGATAACATTAGAAATTACTATTTTGCAAACTCTAAAAAATTAATAGATCTGGTAATGATCATCTTTGCTAAAACCACATTAAAAGATTAATTGGAAGGTTTGTAATGGATGGATCAGACTAATTATCCATTGGTCAATCAAAACACTGAATTTGAGACAACCAGGAAACATGTATCTTCTGCTTTGGTACACAATCTGAATTATTCCTGTTCAGAAAGTTTTAAACCTCAAACTATTGAATTTAATTTAGTGTCCAGATTTAAATACAGTTTTCAAGAAGTATATAAGGTAGAGAAACATGTTAACCGCAAGAATTCAATCAGCCAAATATGGAATGCAAGAAATTCCAAAGGGAAAATAGACCTTTAAAAAATAAATTACATAAAAGGGGGAGGATGCAGAGAACTGTTATAAATTTAAAGAGATTAAAAGACACATTAACCGTAAAATAGATAGCTAGTGGGAAGCAGCGGCATAGCACAGGGCGATCATCTCGGTGCTTTGCGAACACCTAGAAGGGTGGGATAGGGAGGGTGTGAGGGAGACGCAAGAGGGAGGGGATATGTGGATATATGTATATGTATGGCTGATTCACTTTGTTATATAGCAGAAACTAACACAACGTTGTAAAGCAATTATACTCCAATAAAGATGATAAAAAAAAAAAAAGACACTTTAACCAAATGCAGTGTTTGGACCTTGTTTGCATCCTTATCCAACTGTAAAAGGATCATTTTACGACCATTGTGGAAAATTGAACATGAACTGGTGTTAGATGACATCAAGGAATTACTTGGGTTTTGGTAAAACCAATTACTTGATTTTTGTTTGAAGATGTTAATGGTATTGGTTTGTTTTGTTTTGTTTTGTTTTGTTTTTAGGTTCTTACACATTACAGAATCTGTGATGAAATACTAATGATGTCTGGGGCTTGTTTTAAAATACTCCAACAACAGCATAAAGTGTTGGAAGTATTTTAAAAAGAGCAGAATGTTGATGATTGTTAAACTGAGCACCTTCTTTTACCTCTTGTGTATGTTTGAAATACTCTGATACAAAAAGTTCTTTTAAAGTATAAAGCATCAAAATTAAAATGGCAGAAATAACTGCAAAAATTCTTTTTTAATGGTCAATCAATTGCTACGCAATTAATGTCTTTCAAAAAGAAGTGGGGGAGAAATTAGCCCCTGACCACTATCAGCTGAGAGCTGGCCTGATTCAAACAGACTCTGTGCTTCTCCAGTTGAACTCAAACAGCTTCACAGACCACCAACGTCAGACTTGGTCACTTTGTGCCCATGATGCCGTGAGACAAAAACCACACCATAATCAAATCTGGAGAACAGACACAAACAAGAACTCTGTCCAAACCACAAAAATGACTGAATATCCTCCTCTCTCCACTAACTGGAGTAACTGCTACATCTTTACTGACACCTGCTACATCTTTACTGACACCTTGAGCCACACTGCCCTATAGACTCCTAGATAGACGTTATTATGATACCCATCAGAGAATCGCCTCAGCTTTCTGCCAACAAAAATTTAGAGTGACGTGGTGTCCCCTAAAAAGGCATGTTCAAGTCTTAATGACTGATAACCTGTAAATCTGACCTGATTTGGAAGTAGGGTCTCTGCAGATATAACCAAGCTAAGCTGAGGTCTTACTGGACCTGGATGAACCCTAATCCAATAATTTAGTGGATTTGTAAGAAGAGGAAAATTCGGTTATAGACACACAGAGAGGAGAATGCCATGTGAATATACACAGGAGGTGAGCCAAGGAACACTAAGCATTGGCTGCAAACATGAAAAGCTATGAAGAGACTAGGAAGAATACTCCCCTAGGACTTTCAGAGTGAGTATGGCTTGGCCAACACCTTGATTTTAGACTTATAGACTCCAGAACTATGCAAGAAAAAATTTCTGTTGTTTTAAGCCACCCAGTTTATAGTCATTTGTTACAATTGCCCTTCAAAACTAATACATAGAGAAATACCCTGCTTCATTGAACCTTCCTCAAACTTTCCTATAAGAAGTCCTTTTAATGTTCTTTTACTGAGACATCTCATGGTTTCCCATGGTCTATGGTCTCCCTTTTCCAATAAGCAATAAGCCCAATTTTTTCACCATGGATGAGTTCCAGTGATCTTTTTTTTTTTTTAACATCTTTATTGGGGTATAATTGCTTTACAATGGTGTGTTAGTTTCTGCTTTATAACAACGTGAATCAGTTATACATATACACATGTTCCCATATCTCTTCCCTCCTGCATCTCCCTCCCTCCCACCGTCCCTATCCCACCCCTCTAGGTAGTCACAAACCACCTAGCTGATCTCCCTGTGCTACGCGGCTGCTTCCCACTAGCTATCCACTTTACGCTTGGTAGTGTATATATGTCCATGCTACTCTCTCACCTCGTCACAGCCTACCCTTCCCCCTCCCCATATCCTCAAGTCCATGCTCTAGTAGGTCTGTGTCTTTATTCCTGTCTTACCCCTAGGTTCTTCATGACCTTTTTTTTTTTTCTTAGATTCCATATATATGGGTTAGCATACGGTATTTGTTTTTCTCTTTCTGACTTACTTGGTTCTGTATGACAGACTCTAGGTCCATCCACCTCACCACAAATAACTCAATTTCATTTCTTTTTATGGCTGAGTAATATTCTATTGTATATATGTGCCACATCTTCTTTATCCATTCATCTGTTGATGGACATTTAGGTTGCTTCCATGTCCTGGCTATTGTAAATAGAGCTGCAATGAACATTTTGGTACATGATTCTTTTTGAATTAAAGCTATGGGCATTGACTGCAGGCACACTATAGGGAGATAAATTTTAGCAAAGAGCCCATATTGAAGATAAAGATCTGGAATTTTTAAAATTGAGATGTAATTGACATATTAGTTTTATGTGTACAGCATAATGATTTGTTATATGTGTATATTCCAAAATGATTGCAGTAAGTTTAGTTAACATCCATCACCACCAATTTTCTATGTCTTTGAGTTCATGTTTTTTTTAGATTCCACATAGTAGTGATATCATACAGTATTTGTCTGACTTATTTCACCTAGCATAATGCCCTCGAGGTCCATCCATTACATATTGTCACAAATGTGATATATATATCACAGCCAATTTTCTTTATCCATTCATCCATTGTTGGAAACAGGTTGTTTCCATGTCTTGGTTATGGTAAATAATGCTTCAGTGAACATAGGGGTACAGATATATTTTTGAGTTAATGATTTTCATTTTCCTTGGATAAATACCCAGAAGTAGAATCGCTGAATAATATGGCACTTGTGTTTTTAATTTTCTGAAGAACCTTCATAATGTTTTCCATAGTGGCTGCACCAATTTACATTCCCACCAACAGTGCACAGGGGTTCCCTTTTCTTCACATCCTCACTGCACTTGTCATTTCTTGTCTTTTTGATAATGGACATTCTAACAGGTGTAAGGTGATGTCTCACTGTGGTCTCGATTTGTATTTCTCTGATGATTAGTGATGTTGAGTATCTTTCGGGGTACCTGTTGACAATTTATTTATGTGTCTTCTTCAGAAAAGTGTCTTTTCCCATTTTGAAATTGGTTGGTTTGTTTGTTTTCCTATTGAGTTGTATGATGTCTTTATATATTTTAGATATTAACCCCTTATCAGATATATGATTTGCAAATATGTTCTTCTATGCCTTAGGTTGGCTTTTCATTTTGTTGATGGCTTCCTTTGATGTACAGAAGCTTTTCAGTTTGATATAGTCCCATTTGACCTGGAATTTACTTCTTTTAAAACGTCTGTCTCACTAATATCCCTTGAGAAGTCTTCCTGTACCCCCCACCACCCGGGGAATGAAACCATTGCTCTACAATATGAAGGAGTTGCTCATCTTTGTCATCCATAAGACCAGCTTCGTCTTTAGTCTTATCCATTCTGTTGTTTAGTCCATCTATTTCATTTTTGTAATCTTGACTATAATATAATTAATTTCCAGGGATTATTTCTTATCTCTCACTAATTCTTTCTTAGAGCATCTTGTTTTATGATAGGAATGCAATTTCCTCTAAAATCTCTCTGCCGGTTCCATTTGAATTTTTAAATCTTTTCTTTTGTTTTCCAAATTACCTCCATTTTCTTCAGGGTTTGCTCATTTAGTTTCTTCTTCTCTCTTCCTTGATGGTGATGTTTCTCAAATGTGTGTTGACTTTTACTACTTAGTTCTTAAGTGAGCACTGAGTTGATTAGTGAGAACAAATTGTTTCCTCAAAAGGCCCCTGCCTTAAATGAAAAAGCTCCCATGATCTCTGTGGGAGTGTAGGATGTTTGGTTAGCAGGCTTCCCCATACAGTGTGTGGGCATGGGCAGCCAGGAAGCCAGAAACATTTTATAAATGCCAAAATAATAAGTATTTTCCTTCTAGTAGTGAAGTTAAGTGGGTTTCACTCTTGGATGGAGCTGTCTATCCTTTTGACTCTTAGTTGAGTAAAGTGGAGGTCTGAAATCATCTATCTTTTTTTATCTCTGCTTTCCTTATCTCCCAAGCCTAATGTCTTCTTCCGATATCTCCTTATATTTCCCAAAGACAGACCTCCCCCTTTCTCTAAAAGGCAGTCCTTGGGTTTTAGGCTGGAGGGAGAGTGTCAGCACTGCCAGCCTTAAGAACCTTGTTTACTCTACTTGGAATAAGGAGAGGGAAGCACAGAGAAGGGAAGGACCCACAAACCTGATCTTTCCAAGTACTCATCTTTGGCTAATTCCCAAGGATCACCCTGGGACCTGTGTCTGCTTTTCTTGCATGCATTGCTGTTGGGTTCAGAGTTTCTTGGAGACCG
>NW_006798559.1:841184-842181 GCF_000442215.2 Lipotes vexillifer | reverse complement strand
CCCACCGAAGGGCAGTTCTTCCTTCCCTCTGTCTTGGGCCTGCATTCTGCCCTTCTTAGTTGAGTGCTCTGTATCTATGTACTTTCCATCTTCCAAGATTTTTTTTCAAAACTTTCTTCCTGCTGCTGGCTTCCCTTCCATTATACTTTTATCAAGCAGGTACAGGTATAAGTGTAGATACAGAAATGGAGAGAGTTCTACCTTTCTGTCATTCATGGGCATTTAGTAGAAAGGGATGGGTAGCAGTATATGCTCAGTTGACCATCTTGAAACAAACAAAATAAAACATTAGCTCTATTTTTAAAGAGATAGAGATGGTATAATGCAATATTTGTAAAAATGCTTAACCCAAAATTCAAGTCTCTAAAGGAACTTTCCTGTGTAGATAGCCACAAGTACATATTCATTCTCCTCCAGCATTAAGATTCTGCCGTAGAAGAAATTAACAACCATGACATTACCCTGTGCAGCTGCGCTTCTGCTCAGTGGTTCCTGTTTGTTGTCTGCCATGTGTAGTACCTGGTAAAGATGGTGAAAGCTTCTACCAGGAAAGTTTTTCAAGGTTTCCTTAAGTCATTAAGCGTGTCTATTCTAGGTGTTAGTTTCTTTGGGAACCTGTGAAGTATTTACATAGGTGAACAGAGGTTATGAAAAAGTAGGAAAATTGGTCAGATTGGCATTTTATTTAAAAATAAAAATTAGCTGCAAATCATTTATAGAGAAGACAAAAAGATATTTCCTCTTAGAGAAAGGTGTTAACTTCTGACATAAGACCAGGATTTACATAAAACCATTGCTGATTTCCAGATACCACCTATTTTCCTTTTACTATTTCAGCTCAAAATTTAACTTTTGAAAGAGTTCAACTCTACAATATATAGTTGAATGTATTTTGATTTCAGATGATGGGGCGCTTTTTCAGTGGTCTGGCACAGTCAGGGGCCTGGTGCTGCTTTGATGAATTTAATCGAATTGACATAGAAGTTTGTCAGTCATC
>NW_006798559.1:838298-841174 GCF_000442215.2 Lipotes vexillifer | reverse complement strand
ACAGCAACTCGTTACCATCAGGAATGCCAAAGCTGCAAAGGTAAGGCGCTGGTCAGTTGTCTGTGGAGATTGCGTTTCTTAAGTTCATAATTAATTTACAGCATGTTGCATCTTAGGAAGGACAGTGCTAACTTTAGCCTATGTATTCCAAGTTTCCAGTGTCATTGGTGAGTATTACAGCAACGGGACTTAGTTAGATGAATTAATTGCTCATCCAGGCAACACAGAGAAACAACTGTATGGCAGACATGGTGCTGGGACCTTAGGATACAGAGTTGGTGAGACTCAGTCCCTGCCCTCATGGAACCTTGTTCTTCCCACCCTCAACACACGTGCACATGTGCACACACACACACACACACACACACACACACACACACACACTCTTGTACTCCCTGTCTCTTTCTCCTCCACCTCGCTTTTCCTCCTCACCTTTCTTATTCTTGCCTTTGACATATACTTCTCTGCTAGGTTTCTCTAATGCTGCCTTATCTAGGCTCTACTGCCTTCCTCATGGTCCCTAGTCTCAGTCTATTGCTGGTAGAAAAATGAGAGAGGAGTCCTGGAAAACCCAGGGGGAGCTTGACTCTCCAGAGCTCACTGGACTGGGAAAGCCAAGGAGTGTAGGGCCAGATGAAGATATTAAAATGGCCTCACTATTTAAAATCTGATTTAGCCCATATGAGCATGTTCCTGGAGAAGGGTTTTGTACTGGGAAGGTGATGGCAGTGAAGGATGGGACCAAGTCCCCTACCACTCTGTGTTGACCTTGTGAGATTATGTCATGAAGTCACCAAAGGGCAGATTGATGTTCAGCCAGTACAAACCAGAATAGCCTTGCCAGTTGTTTAATATTTAAATAGTAACTGCCTCAAGCCCCTGGAAGGTCCCCACCATTACCTTGGCCCCTACCTGAAAAGTCTCACACCTCCTCAGGATTAGCCACAAGGGTTCATCCTGACCTACCAAGGGGGCCTCTGGACCCAGCTCCCGCTCTAGGGACAAGAGTCATTCTCATCGGAAAGCGCCCTGCTAAAGAGCTGTTAAATATTTTATTGCCTCTGCAAAACAGCATATTATAGAACAAGTAAAAAGAAAACAGAAATTGGACTTTTACCAGCTACTAAATTGTACACGTCATTGTACTTAACACTTATTTCATCTTCACACCAAACCAGTGTGAAGTAGATGGCGTTTTCCCAAGCTACAGGTCAAAAAGATTCAGAGAAATTAAAACATTTCCGGGAACAACATAGAACCAAGACACACATCTAAATTTGTGTGACCATGAGGTCCATGCTCCTCCAACTACACACCCTTCGGGAGGCTCGCATTAAAATCAGGGACCACCAGATATAACATAACGTCAGTCGTTATCACCATCCTGAGCGCTTAGCATGCTTAGCAAAGCCTCGGGAGCAAGGGAGAAGGAACCAGAGAGAACGCAGGCAGCCTTGAAGCATTGCCAACTGGAGGGCAACCATGTGAGGTGAAAGGAAGGTAGGAGGACATCTGAGACTAACCAAATCTCACCCTTGACTTTGCCAGCGGTCAGAGGAGATAGTTGGAGTAGAATATGCCCCCCAGAATACATGAAGAAACTAAAGCACAGCAATTTACAGGTATGAATAACACAAAAGCCATTTAACAGCCGCAGGACTGGGGTCTCCAGTTGTAGGGTCCAGCACTTTCTCCTCCAGGCTATGACACATCACACCAGCTCCATCATGGTCTTCCCCTGTGTTCTTTGTGACTGAATATAGTGCCTTCATCCAGTCGCCCACCTAGAATCATGGAATTCGTCTTGAATTTTTCCCATTGCCATCAACCCCAGAATCTAAGCCATCACCAAGTCCCTTCAGTTGTATCTCCTAGATCTCTCCCATCTCCAATAAGAACTCCCTAATTCTGGCTCTCCTCATCTCCCCAGTAACACTCCCTACTGGTCCCCCTGTCTGTAGTTTGTCTAACCTGTCCAATGCCATCTTTGGTCCTATCACTCTGCTCAAAACTCTCTGTTTCCGCCCATCCATGGAACAAAATCTAAATTTTTTAGCCGAGCATGCAAGATTTATGATGCTCAGGCCCCAGCCTACTTACACTTTCCTCCTAGAACTTTTCCCTTTAGCAAAGTGAATAGCTGGCCATTCCCTGAACATGCAATGCTGTTTCTTGTTCTTGTTCCCTTTGACTGGAATGGCTGCCCTGTTCATCTATGGGAAATGCTCTCTTCATTCTCCAGGTCTCCCACGGGCTTCCCAGCTCCTCCTATGAGCTTTGCTCCCTTTGGGCTCTGTGCACACCTCCACTGTAGCATCAATTGCACTGCATGGTCATGGTCCTAGGTCTAACTCTACACAACAAGCCCAGGAGTTTCTCAAGGGCTCTGTATGCGCATTCCTAACCCATTGCCTGCCTGGCACAGATGCTCAATGGGTGTTTGCTGTTGAATGAAAGTGAAGGGGTAATTCCAATGACTCTAACAGCGGGGCCTCAACCACTCAAGGACTAAGATCAGATTCGAATTTCTTAGGGACTCCAGAAAGTAGTGGTGGAGAAGGTTTAGTGGCCATTAAATCTAAGTGGAATTGAGGAGTCTCAGCGAAAGATGTTGAGGCCTAGAAGATTACAGGTCTGGGCCAGGAAGGCGGAGACACCTGGGGCAAGGCAGGGGCAGGAAGGCATAGAGCAGGAAGCACGTAGCCCGGAAGAGATTGGGAGTGGGTAGGACAGAATCAGGAGGGAAACATTCCCAACAGCAGGATTCAGTAGTCTTTACCTGAATGCATGTTACACAAGTTTTGTACTCAAGTAGTAATTATGGGAAAGAATTTACAAATGTCGGGGGACGTGTTAACTTATATTTTCTCTTTCCC
>NW_006798559.1:834720-838229 GCF_000442215.2 Lipotes vexillifer | reverse complement strand
TTTCCCTTCAACAGCTCTCTAGATTCATATTTGAGGGGCGGGAAATAAAGTTGGTTATGACTTGTGCAGCCTTCATCACAATGAATCCTGGATATGCAGGCAGAACCGAGTTGCCAGATAATTTGAAAGCCCTGTTTAGACCCTTTGCGATGATGGTTCCAAATTACGCATTGATTGCAGAGGTGAGCTTCACATTATAAAGCAGCAAAAACTTAAGCTTGTTTCTTTTATTTAGTATTTGATTATTGTGGTAGAAAGTTTCCCTTATGAATGCAGTCTAGCCAAGATTATACAGTATTGTTCCTCTTAAGTGTGTAGATATGATCGTTACCACATAGAATGTTTTGTTCTCTGTGTGTGTGTGTGTGCATGTGTGTTTGTGTGTATGTGTGTAACTGCTATATCCCTAAAGCCCAGGATGGTATCTGGAATGTAGTAAGCCCCCAAAACTGGAATGAATAAGTAAGTATAATTAACCAGTTCATTGGGGTTCATCAGTTTGTCTCTAGGAATTAAAATGTCTAGATTATTCTAAAAAGACTGTATTATTCTCACTTCTCTCGCTGCATTATTTTTTTTTTTATTAGAGTCAAGGGATGTTAAGTAAAAGCAATACTAATCACTAATGATGGAGGGCAGGAATTTGTTTCTAGTCTGTATCAACTTGGTCAAAAAATAGCAACATTAATAAGCTAATTCTTTATGATTGTATTTGTTCCTTCTGTATCTATCTAGGAATCTTTCTATTTAAACTTTTTTTTTGTTTCTTCATACTAGTTAACACCCAGTGTATTAAATTTTATATGTATTTTTCTTGGCAATTTTCACCGAGGTATAATTTATATATAGTAAAGCGCACAGATCATAAGGGTACAACAGAGTGAATCCTTACACATGTATTCACCTGTGTGATCACCAAGACCAATATATAGGATGTTTACAGGACTCCGGAAGGCCCCTCGTGCTCGGTGCTGTATTTCACAGCAAGGGATGCTACCCCTTTTCGAACGGAGCTTCTCAGAAAGCACATATTATTCCTGTGCCTAATAAATTCCTGACAACAGCTAATTTAAAATATTCCTCTACGCAAATTAAAAGTAATTGCCTAAGAATAGAATAGACCATGCCAAATCCTATCATTAGAAAAAGTACAACTTTTAGTAGTATAATGCCTACAGCATCTCATGAGTCCCCCAGTGTCCTCCGTGGGTAAGGTGGGGTGGTGGGCAGTTAAAGCAGGTGACATCTTCACTCCAGACCCCTCTCTGGACAGGACAATAAATTACTTGCTCATTGTCCAAAGCTGGTAGGAAGAAAACCAGGTTTGGAACTCAGTCCAACATTGTGTTCACATCTCACGTTTTGTCCTATTGTTATATTACTCAGTAATTAATTGGAGAAATTTAAAAATCCAGTCTTCTGAGTGCTATTCCTATTGTTGTTACAGATTAACTGAATCAGGGTCTGTCATCAGTAAATATTTTTAATCACCTGCAGTGCACAGAGTACTGTGCTAATAGGTAGTGATAGAGGAATGAAAAAATCAGACACCAGTACGAAATCTCTGCATTATCTCAAATCACAATTCCAAGGCCAACTGCAGTGATTTGAGTAGATTATGGATTGAAGGAAGTGTCCACACCCACCTCCACTATCATCACTGATTTATTTAACCAAGGGTACAGAAACTTGTCAGAGGCAAGGTGGCCTCCTAGGGCAGGAGAGAGCCTGCAAATCTTTGTGTAGCTTCCCTTGACTCCCAGGGAGCCTAAAGGGAGTGCATCACTGACACTGTCAGATCAGGGAAGCTCAAGTCTTGCTTTTATACTCAGGCCTCACAGCACCATCCAGCCTCCATGATGTGAATATTTTCACAGTGGGCTCTGCTACTCCTCGAACCAAATGTCACCAAGACCACATCTTCATCTGTTGAAAGAAAGCAGAATCAGTGCTCAGACATCCCCATATAATATCCTACCTTCCACCTTGTGGCACAAAACCTTTTTCCCTTCAGTCTTTACATTTCCTTGTTAAAGGGTATAACAACTTGGAGAGATACAATATAATACCTAAAGTAGATTTTGAATACATTGGTATTATGCTAATATGTTGTTATCAGTATAATATAATAAACACTGCATTATATTTTCCCATTCTAGGTAATTCTATATTCTGAAGGATTTGAATCCAGTAAAATATTAGCAAGGAAAATGACTCAGATGTATAAGCTTTGCAGTGAACAGCTCTCTCAGCAGGATCACTATGACTTTGGCATGAGAGCCGTGAAGTCCGTACTGGTCATGGCTGGGTAAGAAACCAAAGTGGGCAAGAGTCAAGTTTCCAACCATGTCATCACTTGCATTTCATGAGTAATTCACAGATGGCTCTTAAAGCAACATAGCAAGTGATTAATAAATGTTAGCTGCTGCTGTTGTCATCATGATTACCTTGACACCTCCCCTCTGCCACAGTGAAATGGGGCATCTCTCTTCATCCCAAGGTTCTTCACTGTGAGAACCAACATAGCTGCCCCCAGACCAAACCTGAGTCTCCACTAGGCTTGGGTAACTTTTGTTTCCCCCTGAACTCGTCACATACAATGGGTTTCAGTGTACAAAAAAGGCTTTACCACCATGAGCTAGGATGACAAGACTTAAAAGACATACAGTTTGTTATGCAGATACACTAATTAAGTCATACACATCACCTGACAAAGCATACTTCTGTTTCATCATTCCATCTGCAGTCCAAGCTTTTATCCTAGATGCCCCCTCTCTCTTTACAGTTTGGTCCAAGGCTGAGCTTCTTTCTAGTTCCTAGTAGAGCAAGAGTCTTTTCTCTTCTCAGGCCCCAGCTTCTCTCTTTATAACCGCTTGACATGCCCACCTGTGGCATCCCCAGCTTGTCCAGAGTCTCTGAGGGAATCTATCTACTCAGGCCGTGACTCGCTGGCTCAAGCTCTGCCCACACAGGACCCCTTCTGCCTGGCTCCTGTACCCCTGGCTTCTGCACAAATCTCCCTGCCTTTCTACCCTCTGTTCCTTCTTTCAACCTCCTAGATACAGTATTTCTCCTCTTTATAGGATTGCCATTAAAGGAAGAGCGATACTAGGGAGTTGAGACACTTGTATTCAGAGAACAGAACTACAGCCCACGGGCAAGACAGACAAAGGAGCAGTCATCTAGAATATAATGTGTGAGGGCAACCATGGGACTGTGCCCTGGGTTCGTTGGCAGGTGATGGAGGGACTTTCTAGAGGAGAGAATGTCTGAGCTGGATTTTGAAAGAAAAATAAGAGCCAGCAAAAGACCAAAGCAGAGCATTCTGGGATAAGAGAAAAGGGAGTAACAGGGATATGAATCATCATGATGTATTCAGGGAACTGTAAATACAGGTTGGATAAAGTCTGGATCGATGGGGAAGCTTGAGAAAATGTCCTTGTCATTCTCCTCAAGGCTATGTAGCCTGTGCCTGACTTGTCCGTGTGGTCTCTTGGAGATGGACACTG
>NW_006798559.1:833999-834710 GCF_000442215.2 Lipotes vexillifer | reverse complement strand
GGGAAAAGGGTCCCCTCTTTCCAGCAGGAATCTGCAGTGGCGTGCCCTCCACAGCTTTCTGCAAGCAGAATCCCCGACCCACAGGTTTGGAAAATCATGTCCCATATTATGTTCTTGCAATGTCATCTGAATTATTCCTTTAAATTTAGGTCTTTAAAAAGAGAGAACCCAGACCTAAGTGAAGATGTGGTATTGATAAGAGCTTTACGAGACTCTAACTTACCAAAATTCCTAACAGATGATGCTGTTCTATTCAGGTAAATTTCTAGGTGTGACAGGTAAAGCATAGCTACTGTGTAGAGGTAAAGCATAGTTTATCTTCAGATATGTCTGCCTCTAACAAGGTATCATCTTTTCTAGAGACACATAGCAATTTTTAAAATACTAGTTTAAATAAAGATGCTAAAGTTTTAGCCCCAATCCAATCATTTATTTTTTTCAAAATATTGATCACCAAGCTGCATGCTATGCAAATTAGCATTTGGTTACAAACTCCTGACCTAAGAGAAATTCCTGACTCAAAAGAAGCAGATTTGGGCCCCCACATAAATGTGATTGCTTTTATCTATTTCTACTTTTATTATTTAGTTTTATGTTTATCCAAGTCATATAAGTATGTGGTTTTAAAAATAAAATGCTATTATAAGTTACTCTCATGAAAAGTAACAGTTCCCTGCCCTTCACCAAGTCCCACTTCCCGAAGGCAATCAT
>NW_006798559.1:804926-833989 GCF_000442215.2 Lipotes vexillifer | reverse complement strand
ATTCATTCATTCACTCTTTCCTATTTCCCTCCATATTTTTTTAACATCTTTATTGGAGTATGATTGCTTTACAATGGTGTGCTAATTTCTGCTCTACAACAACCTCCATATTTTTTAGTACCACGTTTATGCCATCTCATGACTTTCCCATTTTAGATGTTATCTATTAAGTTACTAACAGAGAGATGAGGATATGCACACACACCTCTCCCCCTCCACCCATCCTCTCTGTGTAGTCACGTTACAATACAACTGGAGCTAAATGTTCAGGATTTCCATAATTTATTATAGAGGTATAAATGTTACCCAAAGCTGCACTATCTTTCCCTTGTTATTAAATTATCTAGCTTTTCATCTTCCCTTCATATATTATCTTAATTTTTGTTTTTTATTCCTTTTACCTACTTTTCTATAAATCTATCACTAATTCATTTCAAATTCTGCCAGAATATAAATCTCCTAAAAACAAAAACAAAAACGACCTTCAATCATACAAAATATTCTCTTGAATTTGTCTCCTTGGAGCCCTCATCCTCCTCTCTGATCTACACTGGTTGCCCATTACCCCTGGTACATATCTGTCATCCTGGGATGCCCATTTATGACCTTGCTGGGGATTCTCTTTGCCTTTATCCACTGTCAGATCCCCTGTTACCCAGAACATGTGTCTACTCACTTTTGGCAGAACATGATGAAAATTTCTATACAGTTATGTTTGCACAATTATGATATTGCTATGAGTGAGATTCTAAGAAGTACATTTCCTAGATCATGGGGTATGGACGTTACAGATTTACATAGATCCTATCAATATGTCCTCCAAAGACATTTTACATTTATATAAACAGTTTTATGATAATGCCCATATCCCTTTATATGTATTGGAGGGAGAGATACCAAAATAGTAGCCTATTTTATGTACATTACTTTAATTATTAGTACCACTGAGCATTATTTCTTATGTTCATTACTCATTTATATTTTATTTATTTATTTATTTATTTATTATTCTTAGAGCATTATTCTATTGTGCTCTTTTACTTAGCAATTTGTGGGAAATCATAAACTTTATCTGGTATAAAAATTGGAAATATTCTCTAAGTATATCACTCACTCTTTATGTTTAAAGGCTTTTGCCTCACAGAAGTTTGATTTTTGCTTGTTTTTATTTTTTCACTTTATCAACTTTTTTTTTTTTTTTTTTTTTTAAAGTCACAGACCCTTTAAGAAGCAGGTTAGGGCAGATATTTTTTTTTTTTTTTTGGCGGTACGCGGGCCTCTCACCTCTGTGGCCTCTCCTGTTGCGGAGCACAGGCTCTGGACACGCAGGCCCAGCAGCCACGGCTCACAGGCCCAGCCGCTCCGCGGCATGTTGGATCCTCCCGGACCGGGGCACGAACCCGTGTCCCCTGCATTGGCAGGCGGACTCTCAACCACTGCGCCACCAGGGAAGCCCCACTTTATCAACTTTTTAAAAAGTTATAGAATTTTTATCTTTTTGAGGTAGACTTTCTTAACACAGTGCTGTAAAGTTCATCTCTTTTATTTTCATCTAGTACCTTTTTTCCTTGCTCTTTCTTTATCGACGTATAGTTGATTTACAATATTGTATTAGTTTCAGGTGTACAGCATAGTGATTCAATATTTTTATAGATTATACTCCATTTAAATGTATTATAAAATATTGGCTATATTCCTTGTGCTGAACAATATATCCTTGTAGCTTATTTGTTTTATACATAGTAATTTGTACTTATTCATCCCCTACCCCTATCTTGCCTCTCCCCCTTCCCACTCACCACTGATAACCACTCGTTTGTTCTCTATATCTTTGAGTCTATTTCTTTTGTTATATTCACTAGTTTATTTTTTTAGATCCCATGTATAAGTGATAACATAGGGTATTTATCTTTCTCTGTATGACTTATTTCACGAAGCATAATACCCTCCAGATCTATCCATGTTGCTGCAAATGGCAAAATTTTATTCTTTTTATGGCTGAGTAATATTCCAACGTATATACATACCAAATCTTCTTTATCCATCCATCTGTTGGTGGACACTTAGGTTGCTTCCATACCTTGGTTATTGTAAATAATACTGCTGTGAATATTGAGGTACAAGTAGCTTTTCAAATTAGTGTTTTCATTTTCTTTGGATTTATACCCAGGAGTGGAATTGCTGGATAATATGATAGTTCTATTTTTAGTTTTTTAAGGACCCTCCATACTATTTTCCATAGTTGGCTGCACCAGTTTCCCACCAAGAGCATAGAAGTGTTCCCTTTTCTCCACATCCTCACCAACATTTGTTGTTTGTGGTCTTTTTGTTGGTTGCCATTCTGACAGGTGTGAAGTGATATCTCATTGTGGTTTAGATTGGCATTTCTCTGATGATTAGTGATATTGAGCATATTTTCATGTGCCAGTTGGCCATCTGTATGTCTTCTTTGGAAAAATGTCTATTCAGGTCTTCTGCCCATTTTTTAATTGGGTTGTTTGTTTGTTTGATATTGTGTTGTATGAGCTATTTATATATTTTGGATATTAACCCCTCATCATTTGCAAATATTCTCCCATTGTCTTTTCATTTTGTTGATGATTTCCTTTTCTGTGCAAAAACGTTTAAATTTAAGTAGGTCCCATTTGTTTATTTTTGGTTTTGTTTCCTTTGCCTTAGAGACAAATCCAAAAAATGTTGCTACAATTTATGTCAAAAGAGTATTCTGCCTATGTTTTCTTCTAGGATTTTAATGGTTTCCAGTCCTAAATTTATGTCTTTAATCCATTTTGAGTTCATTTTTTATATGGTGTGAGAAAATGTTCTAATTTCATTGTTTTACATGTAGCTGTCCAGTTTTCCCTGCACCACTTATTGAAGAGACTGTCTTTTGCCATTGTATATTCTTGCCTCCTTTGTCATAGATTAATTGACCATAAGTGTGTGGGTTTATTTCTGAGCTCTCTATTCTGTTTCATTGATCTATGAGTTTGTTTTTGTGCTGGTACCATACTGTTTTGATTATTGTAGTTTTTTAATATAATCTAAAGTCAGGGAGTGTGATACCTACAGGTCTTTTCTTCTTTCTCAAGATTATTTTGGCTATTTGGGCTCTTTTGTGTTTCCATACAAATCATAAAACTATTTGTTCTATTTCTGTGAAAAAATGCCATTGGTATTTTGAGAGAGATTGCATCAAATATATAGATTGCCTTGGGGTAGTATGGTCATTTTAACAATGTTGATTCTCCTAATCCATGAGCACAATGTATCTTTCCATCTGTTGTGTCTTCTTCAATTTCTTTCATTAGTTTCTTATAGTTTTCTGAGTACATGTCTTTTACCTCCTTAGGTAGGTTTATTCCTAGATATTTTATTCTTTTTCATGTGATTGTAAATGGGATTGTTTTCTTAATTTCTCTTTCCAATAGATTGTTGTTACTGTATAGAAATGCAACATGTTTCTGTATATTAATTTTGTATCCTGCACCTTTACCAAATTCACTGATGAGCTCTAGTAGATTTTTGGTTATGTCTTTAGGATTTTCTATATATAATATGATGTCATCTGCAGAAAGTGACATTTTTACTTCCTTCTTTCTAATTTGGATTCCTTTTATTTCTATTTCTTATCTGATTGCTGTGACTAAGACTTCCAGTACTATGTTGAATAAAAGTGGCAGGAGTGGGCATACTTATCTTGTTGTGATTTTAAAATAAAAGTTTTCAGCTTTTCACCATTGAGTATGATGTTAGCTGTGGGTTTGTCATAAATGGCTTTTAGTATATTGAGATATGTTCCCTCTATATCCAGTTTCTTGAGAGTTTTTATCATAAATGGATTTTGAATTTTGTCAGATGCTTTTTCCGTGGCTGTTGAGATGATCATGTGATTTTTATTCTTCCTCTTTTTTGTTAATATGGTGTATCACACTGATTGAATTGCAAATATCAAACCATTCTTGCCTTCCTGGAATAAATCCAACTTGATCATTGTTATAAAGCAGAAACTAACACACCATTGTAAGGCAAATATACTCCAATAAAGATGTTAAAAAAAAACAACAACAAAAAAATGATGTATCATTGTTGAGAATTTTTGCACGTATATTATCAGAAGTATTGGCTTGTAATTTTCTTTTTTATTTTTAGGGTCTTTGTCTAGTTTTGGTACCATGTAATAGTAGCCTCATAGAATGAATTTGTGACTGTTCCCTCCTCTTCAACTTTTTTGAATAGTATGAGAAAGATAGCTATTAGCTCTTCTGTGTATGTTTGATAGAATTCCCCCATGAAGCCATCTGGTCCTGGACTTTTTTTGTAGCAAGATTTTTCTTTTTAATTACATATTCAATTTCACATCTAGTGATAAGTCTGTTTATGTTGTCTATTTCATCCTGATTCTGTCTTGGAAGATTATATGTTTCTAGAAATTTATCCATTTCTTCTACATTGTCCAGTTTATTGGCATGTAATTGTTAATAGCATTCTTTTATGATTTTTTGTATCTCTGTGAGATCAGTTGTATATTCCTCTCTTTCATTTCTTATTTTTTTATTTGGTTCCTCTGTCTTCTTCCTTAGTGAACCTGGCTAAAGATTTATCAATTTTGTTTATCTTTTGAAAGAAGCAGCTCTTGGTTTCATTGATCTTTTCTATTGTTTGTTTGTTTTTTCAATTATATTTATTTCCTCTCTGATATTTATTACTTCCTTCCTTCTGCTGACTTTGGGCTTCGTTTCCTCTCCTTTTTCTGATTTCTTTAGATGGTAGGTTAGGTTGTTTATTTGAGATTTTTCTTGCCTGTATCACTATAAACCTCCCCTTTAGAACTGCTTTTGTTGTATCCCATAGATTTTGGAAAGTTATTTTTTTTATTTTCATTTGCCTCAAGGTATTTTCTGATTTCCTCTTTGCTTTCTTCATTGACCCATTGCTTTCTTATTAGCATGTTGTTTAGTCTCCATGAGTTTGTGTTTTTCCCATTTTTCTTCCTGTAACTGATTTCTAGTTTTATACCATTGTGATCAGGAAAAAAATGCCTGATGTAATTTCTGTCCTCTTAAATTTGTTGAGACTTATTTTTGTGGCCTAGCATATGATCAGTCTTGGAGAATATTGCAAATGCACTTGAAAAGAATGTGTATTCTGCTGTTTTTGGATGAGTGTCCTGTAGATATCTATAAGTCCCACTGGTCTAATGTGTCATTTAAGACAACTGTGTCCTTGTTGTTGTTGTTGTTGTTGTTGTTGTTGTTTTTGGTCTGGATGATCTGTCCATTCATATAAGTGAGGTATTAAAATCCCCTACTATTATTGTATTATTGGCAATACCTCCCTTTATATCTGTTAACGTTTTCTTTGAATATTTAGGTGCTCCTGTATTGGGTGCATATATGTTAATGAGTGTAACATGCTCTTCTTTTATTGACCCTTTTATCATTAATAATGTCCTTCTATATTGCTTGTTATAGACTTTGTTTTAAAGTCTATTTTGCCTGAGTGTTGCTACCCCAGCTTTCTTGTCATTTCCATTTACATGAAACATATTTTTCCATCCCCTAACTTTCAGTCTGTGTGTGTCTTTAGCTCTGAAGTGAGTCTCTTGTAAGCAGCACATAGATGGGTCTTGTTTTTGTATCCAATCAGCTACCCTATTTCTTTTTTATTGAAGCATTTAGTCCATTGACATTTAAAGTGATTATTAATCGTTATGTACTTATTGCCATTTTATTACTTGTTTTATGGTTGTTTTGTAGTTCTTCTCTGTTCTTTTCTTCTTCTCTTTGTTTCTTCCCTTGTGGTTTGGTGATTTTCTTTAGTGGTATACTTGTGTTCCTTTCTTTCTTGTTTTTGTGTATCTATTGTAAGTTTTGATTTGTGGTTACCATGCTGTTTATATATGTTGACCTATAACTATATCTACTTGTTTTAAACTGATAGCTGTTTAAATTCAAATGCCTTCTAAAAGATCTACATTTTTTATTCCCCTCCCCCACATTTTGTGGGTTTAATGTCATATTTTACATCTTCATGTTTATCCCTTCACGTTTACTATAATATAGTTGATTTTACAATTTGTTTTTTAATCTTTGCACTAGCTTATTTAAGTGATTGATCCACAGCCTTAACCATATATTTGCCTTTTTCCTTCCCTACAGATTTTTACTTCTTGTTGTAGCCTTTTCTTTTCCACTTAGAGAAGATCCTGTAACATTTCTTTTAGGGTAGGTTTAGTATTGTTGAACTCTTTTTGTTTTTGCTTTTCTGAGAATTCTTTATCTCTCCTTCAATTCCAAATGATAATCTTGCTGGGTAGAGTATCTTAGGTTGTAGGATACTCTACCCAGCAAGTAGTTAAGCACTTTCAGCATTTTAAGTGTAATATGTCACTCCCTTCTGCCTGCAAGTTTCTGCAGAAAAATCAGCTGATAGCCTTAGGGGAATTCTCATGTATGTGATTCTTTGTTTTCCTCTTGCTGCCTTTAGAATTCTCTCCTTATATGTAACTTTTGCCATTTAATCATGATATGTCTTGGTGTGCATCTCTGCATTCATCTTGTTTGAGTCTCTCTGTGCTTCCTGTACCTGGATATCTGTTTCTTTATTTGGGTTTTCTAGTTCCTTACTAGAATTCTCACTGTGTTCACCTTTTCTTTTCCCTAGTTCAGTTAGCATTCTTATCACTAGTACTTTTAACTCTTTATCTGATAAACTATTTATCTCTGTTTCATCAGTTGTTATTTTAGATTTCTTTTCTTATTCTTTCATTTGAAACAAAGTCCTCAGACTTCTCGTTTAGCTTAACTTTCTCTGTCTGTATGAAATTAGGTGAAAGAGTTACCTATCCCAGTCTTTTAAGAGTGTCCTTGTGTAAGACCCCATATGCAGTCTGCACTGTGCCCAGTGGCTTTGGTGGGAGAGCTGGATCTGAAGTAAGCACAGGTCACATCTTCCCCCAGGGTGTACTGGCAGCAATCCCTGGTGGGAAGTGGGGCTGGAAATGGAGGGGCTAGAGCCAGAGTCAGGTGTGAACCAGGGCTTGTCCTATGCTCAGTGGTCAACACTTGCCCTATGAAGGGCAGAGGCAGGTCCCAAGGTGCTGAAGCAGAAGCCCTGAGGTTGGGTCTGAGCTGGTTCTCTTCCCTCTAAGTGTGTGATCCACCCCTCCCAGCATCAGCGCCTTCACTCTAGAGGAACAGTGCTGAGTGAGAAGGGCCGGACTGGATGCCAAGTGCAGGTTGGGGCAAGTACTGGGGTGATCCCAACACATCAGAGTTCCAGGCCACTCACGATCCACTGCCTCCATAAGCTCCAGCAATAGCCTCCCTTGCCCTATTCAGATGCAGTGCTGGGTCCAAACCCACACCTTCCCCCTAACTGCACACTCTCCTTGGCAATGGCAGCCTTCACCCTAGTGAGGAGCTGCACTAGAGCTAGTAGTGCCGGAGCAGGTGCTCAGCATGGGCCAGGGCACAAGGTGGGAGACAGGGGTTGTGGGAAACCAGTCAGAGCCCCAGGCAGTTTCATTCTGTTTCCTCCCCCTTGTTCTTGGGAGTAAACAACCATGTGTACACCCCTCACAAGTGGAGTCTAGGTTTCTTACAGCTCTGCTGGTAGTCCCACTGGCTTTCAAACCAGCTAAGAAGACTTGTCTTCCCAGTGTCAGCCCCCAGGACTGCAGTGCCCAATGTGGGTCAAACCCCTCACTCCCCAGGGAGGACCTCCAAGTCCATGTAATTCCCTGCCTCTTGTGTGTCCCCTCCGACAGGCACAGGTACCAACCTAATCGCTCTTTCTCTTCCCTTCCTACCTGACTCTGTGTGGATCTTTCTTTACAATTTTGGCTGCAGAAGAGTCTTTCTGCCAGTCTCCAGTTTGTTTTCAGTGAGAGTTGCTCCACATGTAGATGTATTTTTGATGTGTTCATAGAGGGAGATGAGCTCACATCCTCCTACTTCACCATCTTGATCTCCCTCATCTTGTACTTTTGTCATTTTATATTAAGTTTTATACTGCCTCTCAAATATTTTTTTGTTATGTAGTTTAAGGTGGGAGTTTAGCTTCTTTTTTGCCCATATTGTTTCCTACAGAAACAGTCCATTTTTCCTTTACTCCCTTTTTTATGTAGTACTAGTTTTCTATTTCTATTTCCATCTTATTTTTATGAATATTTATATACCATTATAAGCACACATAAGTGCTTCGGGGAAAAGTTGAGATACAAATTTTAAAATAAACTGTTAAATTTGTCACCTATATGTTTGGTACTATGCCACATACTGTGTATAATACAAAAATGTAAGAAATATTCCCTACCTCCAAAAGCTCCCAATACACTTAAGAACATTGGTCTACTGTACAAGAAACAAACAAAATCATGCACAATATCAGAGAAATGATAGATTCTGGTATAACACACAGGATAATCTAGTACTATGTGTTCAGAAGCAAAGATAATGAGAAAAATAGGACCCATAGTAATGTTTAATAAATTAATTGTAACAAACATGGGGAAATATCAATGACCAGTGTTCCTAACTTATTTTCTTTTATTTTTTACAGTGGAATCATATCTGACCTTTTTCCTGGAGTCCAAATTCCAGAACATGATTATGGTATATTGCAGTCAACAATTATAGATGTCATGAAGAGACAAAATCTTCAGCCTGAGACATGTATGGTTAAAAAAGTGATACAGTTCTATGAAACCATGCTAGTAAGGCATGGTGTTATGTTAGTAGGGCCAACAGGAGGTGGCAAGACCACAGTTTACCACATACTAGCAGAAACTTTAGGGAATTTGAGAAAACTTGGTGTAGACAATCCCTTTTACCAATCAGTTAAAACATATGTTCTTAATCCTAAGTCAATTACAATGGGTGAATTATACGGTGAAGTTAATAATATAACCTTAGAGTGGAAAGATGGTTTGATGGCACTAAGTATCCGAGCAGCTGTGAATGATACTTCAGAAGACCATAAATGGATCATCAGTGATGGGCCAGTAGATGCTCTTTGGATTGAAAATATGAATACAGTCCTGGATGATAACAAGATGCTTTGCCTGGCTAACAGTGAGAGGATTAAACTCACACCTCAAATCCACATGCTTTTTGAGGTAAATTGCATATTCCTTACTGTGGAGTGAAATCGTTCATTAGATTAGCATACCATCATTAATTTTTTTCTCTTCCTGATGTACCATTGACTCTCTGTAAGGCTTACCATGGTGTTTTGTTTACATACTAAGTATTTACCAAATTGTCCTTTTATAATAGATTGTCCATTCTGACAACCAAAGTCTCTCAAATATTTCTGTCTCTCTATAAACAGGAAATACAATAAATTCTAGCTTCCCAAGCTAGAATCTAGCTTGTTTCTTTTCCTTTGGAGGCAGTAAATATATATATATATATATATATATATATATATATATATATATATATATATATAATTTTTTTAAGATGAATAAATCATTCCTCTGTGGTATGAATATTTGGTGATGGGATTGCAAACGGAATGTGGGCCAAATACAGCTACAAAATATTATGGAAGATACCACCCCTGCTGTATTCATTCATCAAACATTAATTTAATACCTACTATGTCCTGGGTATTAGGCTAGGTATTGGATGTAAGAATGAAAAAGATAAGAAAAACAAAAAGAAGGGAAAAGAAATACTTATACCTTCCCATAAGGATTTGACAGTAGCCTTCTACATTTTTTTTCCTCCTTACGCCTCACTTAACTTTTCTTCTCTATTTTTAATCACTTATAGCTCCCCCATTCTCTTCCACACAAAGCCTTACAGTGTTAACTTAAACTTTAAATGTGTGATTCCTTAACGTTGAATTTAGAGGAATAAGGAAGTATCATGTTAGCCATTTCCTGTTCGACGTTTTTCAATTTTAGGTGCAAGATCTAAAGGTTGCCTCTCCTGCAACAGTCAGTAGATGTGGGATGGTGTTTGTGGATCCTGAAGAACTGAAGTGGATGCCTTATGTTAAAACCTGGATGAAGAGTGTTTCTAAAAAAGTAAGTGCAATCAGACACTCCCCACTGTCTCCATCTGTCAGGGCTCACCCTTCCCTCAAGTGCCCAGAGAGCAATTGGTTAACGCCTCACTGTGCTTGATTGAGGGAATCCCAACATTGTACATAGCTCTCTCCCCAGAATTCTTGGGATCTTCCAGGAAGGTTGTATACTTCCCAAAACTGTCCTCACTTTTTGTTACCCTGCCTGGCTTCTCTCCAGACTGTTTTCTCTCAAATATAAACACTTCCTTGAATTTCCCCAAACACAGGTAGAACAACCTGGGGCATTAAAAAAAAGACTTTGCAGGAGGCTTGAGATAATGAGAGGGAAGTACCTGGAAGGAAAAGAACAGTAAATCCAAGCATTGTTACAGTTTTTAGATTTTAGGAACCCCTAACTCCTCTGAGAGCCAAGAAGAAGAGAAAACCAGTTTACCTTCCACCCAACCTTAGGTCGATTACCAAAGACACATTCTAACCTCAGAGGTACCATTCCACCCAAAGGGAAGGAAAGCTTTTACATTATTATTCAGAACAACTCAGTTCCATATTATCTTCTGCGCCCTCTGCATTCTAAAATAGGGTTTCTCTTTACCTTAACAAGCAATGTTTTTTTCTTTTTGAGATTTCATTCTTTTTTTTTTTTTTTTTTTTTTTTTGTGGTTCACGGGCCTCTTACTGCTGTGGCCTCTCCCGTTGCGGAGCACAGGCTCCGGACACGCAGGCTCAGCGGCCATGGCTCACGGGCTCAGCCACTCCACGGCATGTGGGATCTTCCCAGATCGGGGCACAAACCCACGTCCCCTGCATCGGCAGGAGGAGTTTCAACCACTGCGCCACCAGGGAAGCCCTGAGATTTCATTCTTTTTTATTGCTGAGTAATATTCCATTGTCTGTATATAACACTTCTCCTTTATCCACTTATCTTGTTCATTTTTTTTAATAGCTACTCTTTTTTTAAATTATTAATTAATTTATTTATTTTTGCTGTGCTGGGTCTTCGTTTCTATGCAAGGGCTTTCTCTAGTTGTGGCAAGCGGGGGCCACTCTTCATCACGGTGCACTGGCCTCTCACTATCACAGCCTCTCTTGTTGCGGAGCACAGGCTCCAGACGCGCAGGCTCAGTAGTTGTGGCTCACAGGCCTAGTTGATCCGTGGCATGTGGGATCTTCACAGACCAGGACTCAGACCCGTGTCCCCTGCATTAGCAGGCAGATTCACAACTACTGCACCACCAGGGAAGCCCTATTCATTTGGTTTTTTTAATTGGGGTAGAGCTGCTTTACAATGTTGTGTTTGTTTCTTCTGTACAACAAAATGGATCCACTATATGTATACATATATCCCCTCCCTCTTGGACCTCCCTCCCACCCACCCCCATCCCACCCATCTAGGTCACCACAGAGCACCAAGCTGAGCTCCCTGTGCTATACAGCAGGTTTCCACCAGCTATCTATTTTACACATGGTAGTGTATATATGTCAATCCTAATCTCCCAATTCATCCCATTTCCCCCTTCCTCACCATGTCCACATGTCCATTTTCTACGTCTGCGTGTCTATTCCTATCCTGAAAATTGGTTCATCTAATGGATAAAGAAGATGTGGTACATATATACAATGGAATATTACTCAGCCATAAAAAAGAACAAAATTCGGTCATTTGTAGAGATGTGGATGGACCTAGAGTCTGTCATACAGAGTGAAGTAAGTCAGAAAGAGAAAAACAAATATCATATTTTAATGCATGTATGTGGAACAAACAATTTTTTTAAGTGTTTTGCTCCATCTCATCTCAAGAAAGCCACTTCAAGAAAGCCATCTTCTTTCTGCATCTCTCCCTCCAAAAATGAATCAGAAAACTATTGTTTTCCTTATTCTTAGGCAACAACATTTTAATAATATTGTGGTAAACTCTCTGAGTACCTTATTTTTTTTTAATTTCTTATTGGAGTATAGTTGATTTACAATGTTGTGTTAGTTTCAGGTGTACAGCAAAGTGAACAGAGTACCTTATTAAAGACAGTAATTTTCAGAATTGAGACTTTATCATGGGCTGCCAAAAGATGTTAAACAGTTCTGAATTCACTCTTTTAATAGACTTTATTATTTAGAGCAGCTTAAGGTTTATAGAAAAATTTAACAGAAAGTATAGAGAGTTGTCATATAATTTCCCTCCTCCAAATAGTTTCCCCTGTTATTAACATTTTACATTGGTGTGGTACATTTGTTAAAATTGATGAACCAGTATGGATGAACCATACAATCTTATGAACTAAAGTCCATAGTTTACACTGGTTCCCTTTCGTGTTGTACAATTCTATGAGTTTTGATAAATAAATAATATCATGTATAATATCATACAGAATAGTTTCACTGCCCTAAAAATCTGTGCTCTACCTATTCATACATCCACACCCTCTCAACCCCTGGCACCACTGATTGTTTTTACTGTCTCCATAGTTTTACCTTTTCCAGAACATCATATAGCTGGAATTATACAGTATGTAGCTTTTTCAGATTGACTTCTTTCACTTAATAATATGTATTTACAATTCCTCCATGTCTTCCTGTGGCTTGATAGCTTATTTTTTAGCACTGGATTAATATTCCATTGTATGGATTTACCAAGTTTATCCACTCACCTACTGAAAGACATCTCAAAGTTTCCAAGTTTTAGCAATTATGAATAAAGCTCCTATAAACATTCACGTGCAGGTATTTGTGTAGACATAAGATTTCAACTCATTTGGGTAAATACCCAGGACTGTGATTTCTGGATCATATGATAAAACTATGTTTACCTTTGTAAGAAACTGCTAGTCTGTCTTCCAACATGGCTGTACCATTTTGTATTCCCACCAGCAATAAATGAGAGTTCTTGTTGTTCCACATTCTCACCTGAATGTGGTGGTGTGATATTTTAGATTTTAGCCATTCTAATAGGTATGTAGCAGTATCTCATTGTGGTTTCACTGTGCAGTTTTCTAATATGTTGAGTGTCTCTTCATATGTTTATTTGCCATCCATATTTCTTTTATGTATCCAAATCTTTTGCCCACTTTTTATTAGATTGTATGATTTTTTTCCCCACAGATATCAATGACTATGCAGTGCTTTATTTTTTTTTTATTTATTTATTTATTTATTTTTGCCTGCGTTGGGTCTTCGTTGCTACACATGGGCTTTCTCTAGTTGTGGCGAGCAAGGGCTACTATTTGTTGCAGTGCACAGGCTTCTCATTGCAGTGGCTTCTCTTGTTGCAGAGCACAGGCTCTATGTGCACAGGCTTTAGTACTTGTGGCATGCAGGCTAAGTAGTTGTGGCACAATGGGCTTTGTTGCTCTGCGGCATGTGGGATCTTCCTGGACCAGGGATCGAGCCTGTGTCCCCTGCATTAGCAGGCGGATTCTTAACCACTGCGCCACCAGGGAAGTCCAGGTTATATGTTTTCTTATTATTGAGTTTTGGGAGTTCTTTATATATGTTGGATACAAGTTATTTATCAGATGTGTGTTTTGCAAGTATTTTCTCCAAGTCTGGCTTGTCTTTTCATTCTCTTAACAATATCTTTCACAACACACACATTTTTAATCATCTAACGTCAATTTTTCTTTCATGGATTGTGCTTTTGGTGTTATATCTAAAAACTCACTTCCAAACCTAAGGTCACCTAAATATTTTCCTCTGTTTTCTTCTAAGAGTTTTATAGTTTTACATGTTACATTTAGGTTTATGATCCATTTTGAGTTAATTTTTGTGAAAGGCATAATATCAATGTCTGGATTCTCTCTATCTCTCCTTTTTTTTTTTGCATGTGGATGTCCAATTCTACCACCATTGTTGAAAACACTGTCCCTTCTCCATTGGATTGCCTTTGTTCCTTTGTCAAAGATCACTTGACTATATTTGTATGAGTCTATTTATGGGCTCTCTATTTTGTTCCATTAATCTATTTGTCTATTTTTTTTTTTTTGCCAATATCACACTGTCTTGACTACTGTAGCTTTACAGTAAGTCTTGTCAGGTAGTGTCATTCCTTTGACTCTGTTCTCCAATATTGTGTTCACTATTCTGGGTCTTTTCCCTCGCCATATAAACTTAAGACTCAGTTTGTTGATATCCACAAAGTAACTTACTGGTAGTTTGATTCAGATTGCATCAAATCTATAGATCACGTTAGGAATAACTAACATCTTCACAATATTGGGTCTTTCTGTGCATGCACATGAGCTGTCTCTTAATTTACTTAGATGTTCTTTGCTTTCTTTCATCAGAATCTTGTTGTTTTCCTCATATAGATCTTGGAAATATTTTGTTAAAAATATACCTAAGTATTTTATTTTTGGGTGCTAATGTAAGTGGTGTTATATTTTCAAATTCTAATTATTCATTGCTGGTATATAGGAAAGTAAATGACTTTTGTATATTTACATTGTATCCTACAGCTTTGCTATAACTACTTATTAGTTCCAGGAGTTTTTGGTCAACTGTTTGGGATTTTCTATGTAGATAATTGTTTCATCTGTAAACAAAGACAATTTTTTTTTCTTTCTTCCCAATCTGTATACATTTTTTCCCTTTTATTCTCCTATCGCATAAGCTAAGACTTTCAGTACAATGTTAAAAAAAGTGGTGAGGGAGCAACATTTTTTTTTAAATCTTTGGGAATCAGTCCTTTACCTTACATAGATATTTAAAATGTTTCTCTTTATACTTCTTCTTTTTCATTGTTCTTAATTATGAGAGATATCATCAATAGAGATGACTACATGAAATATATGTTGACAGTTTAACAAATGATTATAAAATAAACACCTCTGTACCCATTACCAGATCAAGATGTAGGACATTATCAGTGACCCAGAATCTCCCCCATGTGTCCCTCCCAAGTCATAGAAGGGTTTTCCTTAATTTAACTTGTTTCATATCTTGTGATGCTTATACCCTTTAGTCTAAAAGTCACAGGATATATTGCAACATACAAGTTTGAACCAACCTTTTTTTTTTTTTTTGCGGTACCCAGGCCTCTCACTGTTGTGGCCTCTCCCGTTGTGGAGCACAGGCTCCGGGCGCGCAGGCTCGGCAGCCATGGCTCACGGGCCCAGCCGCTCCGCGACATGTGGGATCTTCCCGGACCAGGGCACGAACCCGCGTCCCCTGCATCGGCAGGCGGACACTCAACCACTGCGCCACCAGGGAAGCCCTGAACCAACCCTTTTTTAACTTAATTATATATTTTATCTGGTCTTGCTAAAATATTATTTGTTTGTTTGATTTTTCAGCTGAATGAAGAAACTCAAGAATATATATTGAATCTTTTCCAGCGTTATGTTGATGACGGTTTAAATTTTATCAATAAGAAATGCACCCAAGCAATCCCACAAGTGGACATCAGCAAAGTTACTACGCTCTGTTGCTTATTGGAGTCTTTGATACTTGGGAAAGATAGAGTTAATTTGACAATGGTAGGAAAGGCTTTCTTACTGCTATAAAACTAGGAAAATGTGATTATTGTATAGATGCTCTGCAAATAAACAACTCCAAACTTTCTGTCATGTGATTATTTGATTTTCAAGTTATTTTTCTAGGGGACTAATGACTATGAATAGATTCATACAATCTCAGATTTGGAAGGAATTTAGCCTATAGATTACTCCGCTACTCAATGTTTAAACTTCCTTACAGTATAACATAATCGCAGTGTGTGTCTACTTAAATACCTTCATGCAGTCATAAACATAGTTATAATAGTTGAAAGACAACCTTGAGCTTTTGTTCTACATGCTCCTTGCCATTCATTTTCTCATCAGAGTATTTAAATATATACTATTATAAAACATCACTCTGTGCACCATTGAATGAAATATAAGAAACATACAATGTGCCCTTTTAAAAATGCATAATTCTAAACAAAACAGTCTTTAGACTTTGCAATTTAAGATTCTTTTTATGTTAGCATATAAAATATTAAAATTCTTTCCCTTTGTTCTTTTAGGAGCAAACAAAACTGAACACTGTACTGTGTCAGACTTTTGTATTCTGTTACTTATGGTCTTTAGGTGGGAATCTAACTGAAAACTACTGGGATTCTTTTGACACATTTATTAGAACACAATTTGAAGATAATCCCGATGCCAGGGTAAGAGCCAAATAAAGTTAATTTTAACATAATAACTCTGAATCATTAAAATTAAATTTCAAGACTAAAACTTTAAAAGCCTTGGTCCTACTATAAATTCTTCATGTAAAAGCGTTTCTAAAATTATTCACTTTCTTAAACTATAGGTAACGTTTATTGTATTAAAAATTTTAGGAGTTCTCTCCCGGCCATATGAAGAAAGTAAGGTATAAAAGTGTATAAAAACTCCTTACTATTAGCAAAAACATTGAATTTTAGTTAGTAAGCTTATTTTTTCACAGTGTTATGGTTTAGCAATTCTGAAGCTACTTTCTGTATGTTCTAAAATTGAGCAAATGAATCAACATATTGAAGATAATGGCAACGAGGTTTCTCACTGTTAAGAGAAGGGACTTACAAATATGGAAGAGAAAGATTAGAATGCACCTTGTGTTACTGGATTGGAATTATAGTTTGGTACTCTCGTGGAATATATATATATATATATATATATATATATATATATATATATATATGGGTCTATACATCCATCCATACATAAATTTCTTACTTCTGTCTGCTGAGAGGAACTAGAAGGAATGACACCTCAATAGCAATGAGCATACTTAGTCACTGATTTCTAAATACTATTCTCCATGAAGGAGAACCAAAGCACCTTAGCAAAACAGCTGATTCCAGTACTGAAGCAGGGAAAGTTCGAAGAGCCCAGAATATCTTTTGTCAGATAGAGAAGAAGTGCTTGAAGAACGATGGCACATGTCAAAAGAGCACAGGAGAAGATTTCTCACTATGTACCCAGTTTTCTAATAGTAATATCCTGTTATCTATTACTCTGTACAGCTGCTGTTGGATTTTTGTTTCTTGCCTTAGTAAATGGCCAGACAGCCACGTAATAGCAGCCAGAACTCAATGAGTGTTATAGATTCTTCTTTCTTTTACTGACCTGAGTAAAGTGAGTGGATTTTTTCTTCTAATTAATGTTTTTCAAATATTTCCTCTTCTCTTCATCCTTGTTGCCTCTGAGTAACTCAGGTTCTTTTCATTTCTTTTCTGGGTTGTTAAAATAGCCTATTTATTATTCCCTTGCTTTTGGTCCAGTCCTGTCTAATTCATCTATACACCATTGTTTTTTAGTATTACAGGTTACAATCTATTAATTGGTCATGAAATCAGTTGAAAGACTAATAACCCAATTTTTTAAAATGAAATATCCACCATCACAACTTTTAGTCAACACTATGTTGGTGATCCCAGCCAGTGCAATGAGGCAAGGAAAAAATAAATAAACTTTAGAAAGGAAACGAAACTGTCATTATTTGCAGAAAACATAACTGAATATGTAGAAAATCCTAAAGTTTTTTAAAAAATAAAATAGAATATAAAATAGAGTGATAGTTGGGGTGAATATTATACATATTTGAACACACATATATATATGTATGTACCATGTCACCATGTCAAATTTAGTCACTGTCGAGTGTGCTTGAAACACCACTGCTCTGTACAGCTGCCAGAATGAACTTTCTGAAATGTAATCTGATCATGTCACCCACCTACTTAGAATCCTTCACTGAACTCTTGCTGCAAGCTCTTTAATAAATGACATTTTTATAATTTGGCCCCATCTGTGTTTCCAGACTTATCTCTTATATAGTCCCCAATATGCATGCCACTTTCCATGGCTTCCAGACCTGTTTTCCGAGCCTGAACCCTGACTCCTTCTTCCCCATCCCCATCTCATCCCTTCTTTGCCTTGCTTGAAGGGCAAAGACTGACTCTTGCTTGCCCTTCAAATCTAAGTTGTAGCATCACCACCCCTTAGAAGCCCTCCTAAATCTCTAGCCACCACTATAACTCTCCTGCAAGTAGAAATGAGCCATCTCTCCTTTGTAAGTGTACTAAACTCCACTATAACCCTTATTTCTCCATGAGTATTAACTAATGTGCTTGTGTCCCCCAGGTAGATTACAAGGTCATTGAAGGCAGAGGTTGGGTCTCATTCAACATTTTGCCCTAACACCAAACACAGTATTTGGCATGGAGTAAGCCCCTGAATGTTGGATTGAATTGAAAACGATTTACAATTCTAATATGGGGTTTTGGTATAGTCAATATATCAGGTTTTTACTCTACTGTATTGCATGATTAAGTTTAAAGAATTAGACTCTGATCTTAAACAACTACTTTTCCACAAAGGAACAAAAATCCAAATCCATCCATGTTCTATGACTGCCTTTGTTTCTGTGTAAATATTTCTGTTGCCATGTGTCAATCCTATTGAAAGTGATGTTTAATTTTATACTCTAGCTTCCCAGTTCTGGTGATCTGTGGAGCATTCACATGGACTTTGACACCAAACGGCTGGATCCCTGGGAACAAATCATACCCACTTTCAAGTACAGCCGAGATATTCCGTTTTTTGAAATGCTTGTCCCTACAGCTGACACAGTGCGCTTTGGGTATCTAATGGAAAAACTACTGTCAGTCAGGCATTCAGTGCTGTTTACCGGAATAACGGGAGTTGGCAAGGTAGGAAACCTACATCAAACAAGAAGTCCTGTCCGAAACAAGGGCATGGTGAACTTAGAATTGTAAGCTCTGTAAATAATACCTTATTTCTCAGGGGAATTTCTTTTGAATTTTGATCATTTTTTCAGGAAGAATGTGACTGTGCTGAGTCTATATTGACTCCACAGTTTGCCACTTTCTGAATAAATCCTGGGTGTCAATAGTATATATAAACCAGAGAACCCTGTGGACCAATCTTCTGTGTTTGGGGGCTTTTATGTTGTGTCCTTTAGAATTTCTAGGGCTGCCACTGCACAGGTTAAGGTGGGAATTTGTCAAGGCAGTTTGTGTCCCCAGTGTACTATTGATGAAGGTCAGTCTGTCCCCTCCTGCCCATTTACTTCTACCCGACACAGCGATGGTGTTTAGAAAAAGTGGAGTATAGAGGAAAATGCTGATTGTTTGGTGTTCTTGGTTTTGGGGGAATCCATATAAACAGACACTCACTATTTCCCCTCTAAATTATTTCTGAGTTTCTAAATCTTACTATCAAATTGACTTGGATAGTAACCAAGATGGATTTTGGTATGATACTAAAATAAAAACTTTTGCTGAGATAGAGCTGATTAGAATATTTCTTTAGCTCTGATAAATATCATTAAATGGAATCTCCAGGAAGAGAAAGGCAGATATTTCTATCTGGCTCTAACCTCTGTCCTTTTCTGTCCTGTTTCTTACTCATTGTTCTGGAATATTACTGATATAGACAACTGAAAGATTTTATATTGAATGTGAAATCAATTAACATTTTTTTTTTATTTTAAAGTCTGTTATTACAAAAGGACTGCTAAATAGAATTCAAGAATCAGCTGGCTATGTTCCTGTTTATCTAAATTTTTCTGCTCAAACTTCATCTGCAAGAACACAAGAGATCATTGAATCAAAACTGGAAAGGAAAAGAAAAAATATCCTAGGTAAGAATTATCCTTGTCATTTGTCTCACACAAATTAATTATTAAATGCTAATAAGTCACATAAACCGTGCATGTAATAAAATTACAATTGGATATTTTCTTTGCTTAATTTATTTGTAAAGGTAATTCTGTTAATGGTATTCTTTCCTGGGTATAGATCTAGCTATCTTACTGTTAGCAAGCAGGTAGTTTATTTCTATCATCACCTTCAACTCAGAGCGTCTTCAATCTCTGCCTCTCCAAGGCTTTCCCTCTCTCCACTCATGCCATGCTTTCAAACCTGCATTGATTTCCCTTTATTTAGAACAAACAAACAGGGGCTTCCCTGGTGGCACAGTGGTTAGGAGTCCACCTGCCAATGCAGGGGACACGGGTTTGAGAGACTGGGAGGATCCCACATGCCGCGGAGCAACTAGGTCCGTGTGCCACGACTGCTGAGCATGCACTCTGGGACCCGCAAACCACAACTACTGAGCCCCCGTGCCACAGCTACTGAAGCCTGTGCGCCTGGAGCCCATGCTTTGCAGCAGGAGAGGACACCACAATGAGAAGCCCGCGCACCGCAACGAAGAGTAGCCCCTGCTCGCAGCAACTAACGAAAGCCCACGCGCAGCATCAAAGACCCAATGCAGCCAAAACTTTTTTTAAGAAAAACTCTTTATGTCTGGTGCACTGACTTATCTGAACTCAGTAAGGAATAAGCATGAAAATGTTTTGGTGTTTCCTTCAGGCAGCGCTTTCCGCCAAGCTTTGTGGGATCTCTCTCACCCTGCCTTATTAACCGCTTAGATAAATACCATAACCTTCTGGTCACTTGCAATTTTGAGTCTGGTCCAATGTAAAGCTTCAATCCAAACCCCAAAATTTTTTTGTCCTTTTTTTGTTTTTGAAGTATAGTTGATTTACAGTGTTGTGTTAATTTCTGCTGTACTGCAAAGTGATTCCGTTATACACATATATACATTTTTTTATATTCTTTTCCATTATGGTTTATCCCAGGAGATTTGATATAGTTCCCCGTGCTATACAGTACGACCTTGTTGTTAATCAGTCCAAACCCAATTTAAAGCTCTTCCTCTCCTCTGCCGTAAGCCAGGTTTGTGGCTGGAGGTGCTGGAGGGATATGGGGGCTCTTTTACTCTTCCCACCCTCCCTCTAGGAGGCTCTAGTGTATCTGGATGGTAGGAGAAGGGAAGGACAAGGTTCTCCCTAACTGAAGTTTAGGTGGGCCTCTGTGGATTGCCCCTGCTTCTCCGTTGGCCTGATGGTTGTCCACGCTCTCGGCGTGGCAGGCTTCCAGGAGCAGGTTTTCTCAGGGCCTCCCAGAAGAATTGTGCACAGGCCAAGCATTGACCTTCCCACTGGAAGGTTCCCTGATGTTGGGAATCACGGTCTCAGCCCCACTTTGTTCCACCCTCCAGTGGCACATCCTGCAGCCTCCTGCTGCTGGGGTCCACTTGCCCAGCCCACAGCCCTCCTGGGAGGCAGGAGCTCAGGCCCAGCTGCCTTCCACATTGTCTATCATCTCACAGGCCCTGTCATGCCAGCTGCTTTCCTAGCCCCTCTCTGTTACCCTTTTCCTGCTCAGGTAGGCACAGGGCAAAGGAAGCCAGTCTTTCTGGTGGGGGCCCCAAATTTTTATGAATGGTACTTGTAGCACCCCTCCCCACCCCTGACCTGCTACTTGGCTTCCAGAGGCCAGAAGATGAAGTGGGGCACTGAGTTTGCCTCATTTTCTTTGGAATTGTCACATGCTGGATGCCAGCGTGGTGGAGTGACTTCCTCTTCTTAAGTTATTCTCTCTTCTGTGTTATCACTCTTTTTTTTCTTCTGAATGTATACATTGACTTTCTTTAAGTTAAATATGCCATTGTACAGCTCCACTGCACTGGCTTTCCCTTTGATGTAATAAGGATGTTTTGAATATCCTGTCCTGTTTTCTCTGTAGGGCGTGGTGGGATGGCATTTATGTAAGGAAACTTTTGGGATTCTTCTGCTTCCTCCTGTGAAAAGGAAATGACTTTACTCACCCCAGGCCCAGGCCACACAGTTGATGAGGGCAGTGTGAGTGGCTGGGATTGAGGAAGGTCAACTGAAGTGCTAAGATCCACAGCTTCGTGTCGGAGCCTGGATGGGGCCAGAGGGAGATCTCTCGTCCCCAAGACAAGACTCTGCTGGGACCCTTCTCACTCTGTAGAAAACTGAGCTCATTATGACCTGCACGGTGTTCACTGAGTCCAAAGACGTTTACCGAGGGCAAATAATAATTCTTAAATTCATGTTGTTACCTAGGAGCACCAGGAAACAAACGAATTGTGATTTTTGTTGACGATTTAAACATGCCCAGACTGGATCGCTATGGCTCTCAGCCTCCCATTGAATTACTTCGGCAATATCAAGATTTCGGTGGATTTTATGACAGAAACAAACTCTTTTGGAAAGACATACAGGTTACTTTAGGTTTTAAATTACTTTTCATGTTTCAGTTTAAATGGCAGTGAAATATGGTATATTCATTTTCTAGGGTTGCCATAACAAAGTACCACAGACTGGGTGACTCAAACTATAGAAATTTATTTTCTCACAGTTCTAGAAGGTGGAAGTCCAAGATCAAGATGTCAGTAGGGTTGGTTTATTCTGAGGCCTCTCTCCTTGGCTCATAGATGGCCGTGTTCTCCCTATGTCTTCTTATGATTTTCTCCCTGTGTCCATGTTCAAACCGTCTCTTCTTGTAAGGACACCAGTCATATTGGATTAGGACCCACTATAGTGACCTCATCTTAACTAAATTACCTCTTTAAATACCCTACCTCCAAATACAGTCACATTGTGGGTTACGGGGAGTTAGGGCTTCAACACATGATTGGCCAAGAGGAGGCAGAGAAGGACACATAATTCAGCCCATGACATATGGCCTCTGCATTTCTTGTGTGTAACTCAATTCATTCAGTCTGTATTGGCTTCTCGCCATGCTTGATTCATGAGATTTATAGATAACTGAGACAGCCCCAGCCTCCTGGAGGGCTCAGCTTTGGAGGATGGATGAACATGTGCTGATAAGTGGAAAGAGACTGGCGGGGAGCAGGGGTGGGCACTGGGTTGATGATGAGAGAATCCTTCCCAGAAGAGGTGATGTCAGAACAGGATTTTGCAGGCAGGGCAGGGCAAAGCAAGGAAAGGGAGTTATTTACATCTCAAAGCAAGTAATGTGAGACACCATGGGGATGTGGAATGTGAGCAGCAAAGCAGCAGGACATGCAAAGGCCAGCCCAGGGGGCCATGGTGCCATGATGAGGAATGTGATTAGGAGCCTCTGAAGGAAACATTGTAGAAAGATCCCCTTGGCTGCGGGGAAGGTATGGACTAGAGAGGAGGCAAGGCCAGAAGCACCTACAATATCATGTATTGACCAGTTGAGCATGTTATGACCAGAGGCTCGAAGGAACCTAGCCCTGTATTTCTCCTAGGAGCAATGGTTCAGGGTGCATTAATTCAGTGTTCCTGGCAATTTTATAGAACACAACCACCACAAAAAACAAGAACTGACTATACTTAGTATTTATTAAATATATTTTAACCTAAGGTACAAATTCTTACAATTTTTTAAGATTAGATTTTTACATAGGAGTATTTATACAAGATAGATGAGTTAGCTAAGTAACCTTGAGTAACTTATTTAATCATCCAGGGCCTTGATTTTTCAACAGTGATCTCCTGAGGCGGTTGTGAGAATTAAGTCAGATAATGTGTTGGAAAATATAACACAGTGCTGTCCTAGGGTAGGTCCTCCAAAACTGTTGGTTGAGTCCTACTGTTGGGATGGGCACATTGCATGTCCTTCTTTGCTGGGTGACCCGAGTGGATTTCTCTCCATACAGGATGTAACGATTGTATCAGCGTGCGCACCTCCAGGTGGTGGCCGCAACCCCGTGACTGCCCGCTTCATCCGACACTTCAGCATGTTCTGTCTCCCAATGCCCTCAGAGCACAGTCTGAAACAGATTTTTCAGGTGAGGCTGGATTCCAACTTGGGCAAGAGGGGAAAAGAAAACTTATTTGTTCCAAGATTCACACAGTCAGAACAGTCCGTTTCTAGGGAACCCATCCATCGTTTCCTCAGCAGAAACCAGGTAAGCAAAGGGGCATCTGGGCAGTAGCTGATAGGCATTTGCATCATGGCCTTCTGCATTTGTGGTCTCAGAGGTAGTTTTAGGAATGCAGAAAGATGGTCAGAACACTGCCCCTACCTCTAAAGAAGGCTATGTCCCAGGCCCTCGACTCTCAACAGATCTCATCCCTACCCAGCCCCGGCCTCTGTGCTCGTCTCCTCGCTGATCGCCATGTCTTTGTCCACTTGCCCAGCAGACACCACCCCTGATAACCCAGCGGGCTCAGGCTCAACACACCAACCCAGAATTCATCATCCCTGCTGCTACCACCCCCCCAGCAGAAACCACCACGCTTATTTCTTCCATCGGCACAAACTTTCCCAGGGGACCACTTCCTCGTCCTTTAACTGGGGGAAATAACTGTGTCTTCCCTGTAAGGGATCAGCAGAAGTGTTCAGAAAGTGCAAGGCATTAACCTAAGTAGAATGATGCGAGACCATGAGACAGCACGACCAGAGTGAGTATGTCATACCAACCAGCAAAGATGGTCAGAGGAGACAGCCAGTGAGCTGAGTCCTACAAGGTGGAACTGACAGGGGTGGACAGAAACACAGAGATGAATGTGGTCACAGAGGCAGGAGGTGGTAATGTGTGCATCCAGGTAGGATGAGACAGGTGACTGGTCTGAAGAAACTGGCTTTGGTCGCAATCACCCAGGAGCCAAAGAGGCAGTGATACAGGCATAAAGTGAGCCTCTGCATTCACCTGCGTCAGCCTCTCCTTCCAATGGGGTCTTCTTAGAGGAGAGAAAGGACCAGAACCAGTACATACACAACAGTCAGCTGGAAAGTGGTTTTCATATTGAAATCACATCCATGGGAAATTATTTTTAATAAATTTGGAGTAGCTCCAATAAGTTGTTTAGGAGCTAATGCCAAAAGGATACGTAAGAACGGCCACATTTTGGAAAACGTTTAGAGAGTACCTTAGAATAGGAAAGGATGGGAGCTTATCTACCATAATTAACTAGCAAGTAGAGAACATGACAGGAAGTGGGTAACGAGGACCAACACAAGTATTAGACTTTTAAATCCTACCTTTTGTTGGGAACCTTTATGTGTATATTCTAAAGTGTGAAATGAGTGATTCCCACCATGGTATCCTGATACACTTTGTGATGTGATCTTCAAAAAGTGTGGGGGTGTCCCAAGTAACGTATGCCTGATGATAAGGTACTAAATTCACAAATTATTTTACATTTTAACAAATTCAAGCAAATTCAAAGTTATCCTAACAACAACAACAAAATGGCATTCTTACTAATTCCAAAATATTTTCTTGGGTGGGAGGAAGAAGGTAGAGTCTGGGCTCCTGGAAATGAAACTGATCCCAACCTTCAGCCTCCTCCCTCTGCCTGTGGGAACGTCACATCCACGGAAACGTGTCACTTAACGGGAACATCAGCCAGCAAACACATTACAGATAAAAGCAGGCAGGAACTGCTTTTTCCCACTGTAACTTAGAGGTTATCATTTAAAACTCACCCTAGCCGTGGGCTGTAATAGAAATGAAATGCAGCAAAACTGAGAGATTCTGAGTTGGACTGTATTCGGGTGGGAAGTATATTTTTCTCGTTAGCAGAACAGACCGGAGATTTTGTCTATAGAAAAAAAGGCCTTGGATCCCAAACTTTCTTTTTTTTTTTTTTTTTTTTTTTTTTTTTTTTTTTTTTTTTTTTTTTTGCGGTACTCGATCCTCTCACTGTTGTGGCCTCTCCCGTTGCGGAGCACAGGCTCCGGACGCGCAGGCTCCGCGGCCATGGCTCACGGGCCCCGCCGCTCTGCGGCATGTAGGATCTTCCCGGACCGGGGCACGAACCGGTGTCCCCTGCATCGGCATGCGGACTGTCAACAACTGTGCCACCAGGGAAGCCCCCAGACTTTCCTTTTAATCACAGCCCATCTAAGCAGAGTTCACAGCCCACCTTTCCTGTCCTTATCGTGTGGAGGAGAAAGAACTTGGGGATTACCAAGAATTGAAAAAAGCAAAATCAATAAGTTAAAGTAAATTTATTGTTCTGTATATATATGACAGTATTTATATGTATGTAACTATATTATATATTAGATAGATATAGATGTAAACTGTGTTAGTATTTGTGTGATGGAGAATAAACAGACTGGGATTTTTATTTTTGTCATACATAATGTATACATAAATGTATGGTAACTTTTTATTTTATATGTATTAGGATGGTCCTATTCAACATGAGGTCCAAAAAGGAGAATGTTAAGTTCATGTTGGGGGCTCAGGAGGGCAGTACCTCAAAAAGATAATCCTCACAAACTGCTTTTAAAAATAATGTTCAACAGAAGGCTCATTGAAGACAAATACTTTGATTTATTTCAAAATATGTCATATATGAGCTCCAAATCTAAAGTCACAAGGGCTGACTTGCAAGCATTTGATATGCATTCTGGCGGCTTCTCCCATAAGTAATTCCAAGGCTAATGGTGATGGGAATTTATCTATTTAAAAATCTAATATGAGTTTCCCTAGCAACTGGGGCTAGAAGGCTAATAAATACGTACTTTCAGCTTGTGGCAAGTATAAGATCAGAGAGCCAAAAGAGAGACTTATGGGATGGGAGGGCTTATCTTAGATTGGGTAGTCAAGGAAGGCCTCTCTGAAGGACATGTGATATCCAACATGAAGGATGAGAAAGTCCCTGCAAAGCAGAGAGCCCTGTGGGAATGGGTCCTGGGGGAGGAGAGAGCATGGGTAGTAAGGCTAGGGAGGCTGACACAGCATCTGGTGGAGAGAGAGGGTAAAGAGAAGAGGCTGGGCAGGGGCAGAGCATGCACTGATGGGGGTGCAGGGCCTTACTTCCCTGATTTAAGGTAACAGAAGGGAGATGAGTGGGAATGGAGAGGCCAGTGAGTAAGGAGGGAGTGAGGAAGCCCAGATGAAAAAGAGTGAGGGCTGGAATGGGATGACATCAAGGGGAACAGAAGGAAACAACAGATTCAAGAAATGTATTCAAGAGCAACTGTGGGGGACAAAGAAGGGCAGGTGTCAAAAGAGACTTCCAGGACTTCCCTGGTGACACAGTGGTTAGGAGTCCGCCTGCCAATGCAGGGGACACTGGTTCGAGCCCTGGTCCAGGAAGATCCCACATGCTGCGGAGCAACTAAGCCCATGTGCCACAACTACTGAACCTGTGCTCTAGAGCCTGCAAGCCACAACTACTGAAGCCCGCTTGCCACAACTACTGAAGCCCACGCACCTAGAGCCCGTGCTCCACAATAAGAGAAGCCACCGCAATGAGAAGCCCACGCACCGCAACGAAGAGTAGACCCCACTCGCTGCAACCAGAGAAAAGCCCACGCGCAGCAATGAAGACCCAATGCAGTCAAAAATAAATAAATAAATTTTTTAAAAAGAAGAGAAAAGAGACTTCCAAGTTCCTGATCTGAGTGGAGGGTGGGGCCATACACTGAGCTAGGGAAGCTGAAGGGTGGGGAGTTCACAGTTATCAGTAAGTCGAACTTTCAATATACGTGAAGGTGAAAGTCTATAGATTTGCTGGTCATTCACCCATAAAAATCAGAGAAAGGACTTCAGCTCATTTCCAGATAAGTGTGAGCACTCCATGAAGACCCTCTGGACACACAGCCAGCAGAGGTCTAATTACTTGAGAGTGGGTTCACGGTAAGTTCACTGGTCAGCTGTGAATGCTGCTCAGGCAGCACCAGACAATCACAGAAGACAGAAGTGAGTCCATTCTGGAGAACATATTCTGAAATGGAAAGAAGAGGGTGTTTTTGTGTTTTTGTGTTTCGACTTTCTTTAATTGAAATGTAGTTGATTTACAATGTTATGTTAGTTTCAGGTGTACAGCAAAGTGATTCGGTTATATATATATATATATATATATATATATAGTCTTTTTCATATTCTTTTCCATTACAGTTTATTACAGGATATTGAATATAGTTCCCTGTGCTAACCACTAGGACCTTGTTGTTTATCTATTTTATATATAGTAGTTTGTATCTGCTAATCCCAAACACCTAGTTTATCTCTCCCCCAGAAGAGTTTTTTCTTTAATTAATTTTTATTGGAATATGGTTGCTTTACAATGTTGTGTTAGCCTCCACTGCATAACAAAGTGAATCAGCCATACACATACATACATCCCTCCCTTTTGGACTTTCCTCCCATTTAGGTTACCACAGTGCATCAGGTAGAGTTCCCTGTGCTATACAGTATGTTCCCATCAGTTGTCTATTTTATACATAGTATCAATAATGTATATGTGTCAATCCTAGTCTCCCAATTCCTTCCTCCCCCCACACTTTCTCCCTTGGTATCCATACATTTGTTCTCTATGTCTATGTCTCTTTTTCTGCTTTGCAAATAAGACCATCTATACCATTTTTCTAGATTCCACACATATGCGTTATTATACGATAATTGCTTTTCTCTTTCTGATTTACTTGACTCTGTATGACACTCTCTAGGTCCATCCACATCTCTACAAATGACCCAATTTCATTCCTTTTTATGGCTGAGTAATATTCCATTGTATATATGTGCCACATCTAGAAAGGAAGAGTTTTAACATCCACATGTCCTTGCACTGTAATTTGGTTTTCTACTTATTATTAGAAAAAGTATCATCAGATCTGGAGTATATGAAAGATAAATTTTGGTAAAAAAAAGAAAATCTAACCCTCTCATATTACGTTTCTGATTCTAGGCCATCTTAAGTGGCTTCCTAAATGACTTCCCACCAGCTGTAAAGCAAACTGCATCCAACATTGTGGAAGCGTCAGTTGAGATCTATAACAGGATGAGTGTGGATCTTCTGCCTACACCAGCCAAGTCTCATTATGTCTTTAACTTGAGGGATTTATCCAAATGTGTGCAAGGTAGTGTATGGAACCTTCATTCTCTGCCCTGCACCCTCCTTCCATTTCCAGTCACCCCCAGATCTCTCAGCAGAAGTGTGTGTACATGGGTGTCTGAGGCTTGCCTGGAAATCCCATTATAATGTCCCTGTTCAAGTCACCCTCCACCCCCACCCCAGACTGGCTACTTCACAGCTTTCCTCAAACCACCCTCCCATTTCTCACTCCCAGCTGGTGGCCTGTCTTCTTTTTCACTGAAAAAAAATAGAAGCAATAAAACCAGAAGGGCCTCCTCTTCCAGATCTCCCAGACATCCTGCATCTGCCTTCCCTCCCACTGCAGTGGTTCAGCTGTCCCTGCCCCTAACATGTGCCAATAG
>NW_006798559.1:784653-804916 GCF_000442215.2 Lipotes vexillifer | reverse complement strand
CCCCCCAACCCCTGTATTTAATCTCATCCCTTCCTGCTGACTCAAGGATTTTGCTCTTATAATTCCCCCTTCTCTTCTGCATTGTCAATGCTTCCTCTTCTATCAGATCATTCCTAACAGCATAAGGCCCTGCTACAACACCTCACAACTTAAAAAATAATTCTCTTTAGGCCCCATATCCCCCTTCTGCTACCCTCCCCATTTTCACTGCTACCGTGTCCCCAGTTTTGCTTTCAAAAAATGAGATCACCATTATTAGATGTGTATATCCACTGGGGAACCATCCATTTCTGGTAGTGTGGGGATAAAGTTGGACTTAAGGATTTCCTCATTAATTAAACTACTAGATACTCCACAATTGTAGAATTTTTCTTCTTTTCTCCTTTTCTTAAAAAACAGGTATCCTTCAATGTGATCCAGGAACAATAAGAGAAGAGATACAGATATTTAGACTTTTTTGCCATGAATGTCAAAGAGTCTTCCATGACCGTTTGATTAATAATGAAGATAAGCACTATTTCCATGCTATTTTGACAGAAATGGCCAGTAAATATCAATCTTTATATCAATCTTTATTTAGCTAGGTTTTTTTGTTTTTTAGTAGAAAAACAATTTGGTTTCTAATCCTAGCCATTAGACTACCAGGGAGACACAATTCGGTTTCTAAAATGAGCAAAATGAATTGTAATCATTCGTGAGTAAAAGTTTTTTTCTTCATATATTTATATATGACCCAAATATATAACAATATATGAAATATTATGGAAATCATTTCATTGAAATTCAGGAAGGGTTAATATTCTTAATTCAGTATAGAATTTTAAGTAGAGGAGGGAAAGTAGGAAAAAAAATAGCATTTTGTTGGATAAAAAACCAGGATATTGCTAAAGTATTTCTTATTTATTAATATGTATTCAATATCTGTTATTTAATAAAATGTTTACTAATAGTAAATATTCTTAATCTTAAATCTGGGAGATTATCAACCAAACTAAAGTGGTATGGCATTAACATGGCTTTCCCTCAGTTTCATGTGTACCAATTAGGCTTCTAAATAAAGTAAGAGGGGTTATTATTCTGTATATCTTATCATTAATATCCTGCATTCAAGCTTATTGTTATACTAAGAATTGATTTTATTTTTTGAATAGACAAACATTTTGGAATTGCAATAGGCCTGGAATATTTTTTGACTAGGCCCATCATATTTGGAGATTTCATTAAGGTAAGTATGTTGTATTGACGACTACATTTGAAGGCTATAAAGCATTTACTGTTTTCTACTTCAAGTTCATATTCTACAAGAGCTTTGCACATGTGAAGATTAGAGATCTAGACCAGGGGTCAGCAAGCTATGGTCCATAGTCCAAATCCACCCACCGCCCATTTTTGTAAATGAAGTTCTATAGGGACTCCGCCACGGCCCATTTGACTGTGTACTATGTATATGACTGCTTTCTAATGACTAGGCAGAGTGGAGTAGTAGCAACACAGGCTATACGACCTGCAAAGCCTAAAATATTTACTATATGTCCCTTGAGAGAAAAAGATTGCTGACTTCTGATCTAGTTACATTCATTTTAATAATAGTTTGAATCCGAAACCCATTCAGGACTCAAATTCCTTTCCTATAATCCTGTGTAGTTCTTCAGCCTCTGCTCAGAGGTTTCCAGTTATGGGAAGCTAATTAGTTAGCAGTTCTGCCTTCTTCATTTCAGGGTAGCTCTAATTAGTAGCAAAATTTTCCTTGTACTAAGTTCCTTAAGTCTGTCCCCCCAGTAACATCTACACATAGGCCCTAATTTTACCCTCTAGACCTACCTAGAATAGACTTATTCTAGATGAGTAACATTATTCTATGTTAGAAGACTTCCGTCTAACCACCCTACCTATGTTGACAGATAGCCGTCTTGTTGACTCTTGTTTGGGTACAACAAGAGTTGTTTGGGTACAACATTCCTACTGTCCCTGAGAGGGCAAGGGCCATGTTTGTTTTGTTCACCCTAAATCCCTAGTTTCCTGCACAGAGCTAAGTAAATAGCAGGCTCTCAATCAATGCTATTTAAACAAATGAATGGACTCATGTTTATATCATACACATATGCAATACCTCACCACCCTGATAACCCCTGACAACTAAAAAAAATACCAAACAATTTATTTGTATGAAATATATCTATTTTTAATTGATTTTTATTGGAGTATAGTTGCTTTACAATGTTGTGTTAGTTTTTAATGTAAAGCAAAATGAATCACCTATACATATACATATATTCCCTCTTTTTTGGATTTCCTTCCCATTTAGGTCACCACAGTGCATTAAGTAAAGTTCCCTGTGCTATACAGTATGTTCTCATTAGTTGTCTATTTTATACATAGTATCAATAGTGTATATGTGTCGATCCCAATCTCCCAATTCCCCCCACCTGCCCCCCTTTTCCCCCTTGGTATCCATACATTTGTTCTCTATGTCTGTATCTCTATTTCTGCTTTGCAAATAAGATCTTCTATACCATTTTTCTAGATCCCACATATATTCATTAATATATGATATTTGTTTTTCTTTCTGACTTACTTCACTCTGTATGACAGTCTCTAGGTCCATCCACATCTCTACAAATGACCCAGTTTTGTTCCTTTTAATAGCTGAGTAATACTCCATTGTGTATATGTACCACATCTTTTTTATCCATTCATCTGTAGATGGACATCTAGGTTGCTTCCCTGTCCTGGCTATTGTAAATAGTGCTGCAGTGAAAATTGTGGTACATGACTCTTGTTGAATTATGGTTTTCTCAGGGTATATGCCCAGTAGTGGCATTGCTGGGTCATATAGTAGGTAATTTTTTAAGGAATCTCCATACTGTTTTCCATAGTGGCTGTATCAATTTACATTCCCAGAAACAGTGTATAAGGGCTCCCTTTTCTCCACACCCTCTCTGGCATTTATTGTTTGTAGATTTTTTGATGATAGCCATTCTGACCGGTGTGAGGTGATACCTTATTGTAGTTTTGATTTGCCTTTCTCTAATAATTAGTGAGGTTGAGCAGCTTTTCATGTGTTTGTTGGCCATCTGTATGTCTTCTTTGAAGAAATGTCTATTTAGGTCTTCTGCCCCTTTTTGGATTGGGTTGTTTGTTTTTTTGATATTGGGCTGCATGAGCTGCTTGTATATTTGGGAGATTAATCCTTTGTCAGTTGCTTTGTTTGCAAATATTTTCTCCCATTCTGAGGGCTGTCTTTTGGTCTTGTTTATGGTCTCCCTTGCTGTGCAAAAGCTTTTAAGTCTACTTAGGTCCCATTTATTTATTTTGGTTTTTATTTCAATATTCTAGGAGGTGGGTCATAAAAAGATCTTGCTGCGAAATATGTCTATTTAAATGTATTCTTAAAATCAAAATCCGAAGTTTATTTTCAGGTGGTGGTTATATTTCCTGTGTGTTTCTAACGATATTATTATCAAATGGGGAAACGAAGCAAAGCAAAAAGAGTAGTTGGACTCTTCTTCCATTGCCTATATGTATTTTAGTCAATGATTCCAAAAGAAAATGTCCCTAGGGCAGTTGCTATGGCAAAGACAAGAAATTATCAATAGGTCCAAATGGACACTCAGTTGCCTATAGTTTACACCAAATATCATGCTCAATGATTTATTTAATTAAATGACTGCTGTGTAAAAACTATGTATAGTTCTGGCATGACTTTTTATAACACAATCTGTCATACATAATTTTCAACAATTTTGCTTTTCTGATGTCAACAGCTTAAGAGCAAAAGTATGAAACCAGAGTAAGTTAAAGTGAGAAAAATTTTCAAATTATTTCTGAGCTTCTGTTTGAGTTTTACTGCGAAGATCATTGAAATTCCAATGTACCACTTGAAGAGGTTGAATTAAATGAATTTTTCAGTTAGCCATGAACGTCTGAGTTTCTTTAAACTGATTTCCTTGGTTTTAAAGCCCTGTTAGCATATATAAGCAAATGACTAAATAAAAATATAGATAAAATAATGTTCCCTCCTAAGGTTATGTATATTGTATACATTTATATATCAGAATTGATCCAACTTGGTTCTTCTCCAATAAATCATCTAGTTTGGAGCAGATAAGACTGACCGGATTTATGATGACATGCCTGATATGGAGAAAATCGCAAATGTTCTACAGGACTATCTTGATGATTATAACCTTATAAACCCCAAAGAAGTAAAGCTGGTGTTCTTCCAGGATGCTATAGAGCATGTTTCAAGGTATAGTGCCATAACGTGCCTAATAATGCATTGATCTAATCTCATTTATATTAAAAGGTAAGGATTAATTTGTAAAACACTCTTTAAATAGATTGCTAGATGGACAAAGGTCTATTAGCAAATCTTGCTGTAACTTAAAGGGGTTTTTTTGATATATTTAAAATATATATGACATGAACATTTTATGGGATCTCAGAGGTCATTATCTTTGGTAGATATTAATAGATTGTTTTGGTTTTTGAAAATGTCCTATCTCATTCCAAAAAAAAGATCTAAGGTTGTTTACAGATATGTACAGTATAACCAGGCTGATTAACATGCATGACTAAAGAAATAGGGGGTTTTACTTTGTTTATAGCAAAAGAAGTTGAATGCAAGGATCATAGATTCTAACTACTTTTGAGTCTGACTCATACCCACTGCAAGTATCCTTTAAGGGTCATCCCCGACATCTAGGTATCCAGCCTGAATATCTGTAGTCCTTGGGGCATACACAACTTTTTAAAATGGCTCATGTCCTGTTGAACAATTCTTAAATTGTAAATATGTGTTAAAAGTGTTGAAATGATAAGGTACTACTGTATAGCACAGGGAGCTATATTCAATATCCTGTGACAAACCATAATGGAAAAGAATATATATATGTGTGTGTGTGTGTGTGTGTGTGTGTGTGTGTGTGTGTGTGTGTATAACTGAGTCACTTTACTGTACAGATGAAATTAGCACAACATTGTAAATCAACTATACTTCAATAAAAAAATTTTTTTAAGTGTTGAAATGATCCTTCAAGGGTAAGTCAAAATCTACTCCCTGTGACTTCTGATACTCATTCCATCCTTTGGAGTGGTAATAATAATAATAATGGCACTGAGTGTGAATATAAACCATGATATGGAGTATCTCATTTAGCTCTGATAACACCTCTGTATGGCTCAATATCATGATCTTTCTAAATATAAGGCTCAGAGAATGTTGCAGTGGTCTGTTGCTACATAATAATCCACTGTAGTAATTAGTAGCTTTATTTTTTCATTATTTCTCATGGCTCCCAGCCATTCTCTCCTGGGGTCTCTCATGCAGTTGCAGTCAGACAGCACCTAGAACACCTGGCCTATCTCTGCCTCCCTGTGGACTCCATTGTCTCTCCAGCAAGACAGCATCAGAGTGCAGGGGCTTCTTACACAGTGACTCAGGGCTCCAAAGGCTCGTGCCCCAAGAGAGAGCCAGGCAGAAGGCAAATGGCCTTTCACAACATAGCCTTGGAAGTCACTCAGCATCACTTCTACCATACTTTGTCAGCAAAAGCATCATGCAGGGCTACCCAAGTTCACAAGATAGGATCAGAGACTCTATCACTTCATAGGGTCAAAGAGCAAGTAGGACCAGAAACATTATTGCAGACATTTTTGGACAATACCGTGTGCCACAGAGAGATTAAGTGAATTGTCCGAAGCCCTCTAGCTGGTGAGTGGCAGGCTGGGGATCATATCCAATGCTTTGATTCTAACTTCACTGTAGATGCCTCCACTGGAAATGGATCCACTCTTTTTCCTAACAGCCCTCCAAATATTTGAAAATCATGACCAAGTTCTTCTTAGCTTTACCTTCTCCAGGCATAATTATCCCAGATGTTTCACTATTGCCTATTAGCAGTTATTTCCAGTTTTCAACATACTGAGCCCTTTATAACTTTTCAATGTTTCACTTAAAATGTGATACCCAGATTTGATATAGTATTCTGTGGAATAAGCAGTGCAAAATGTGTGTGTGGACTGGACTTCCCATGGTCTACTACCATGGCAAGATTTTAATTGCTTTGTTTGTTTCTCTTGTCAACTATATGTTAGTGTTGGACCTTGTTAAGACTGACAGATCTCCAGGATTTTTTTTCCATAACCATAAGCAAACCAAGTCTTTTGCCCTTCCTATACTTCTGCTATTTAATTAACTCTCATTCAAGGATTTATGTTCATCACAGCTCAAGTGGTGTAACATACAATAGTTTGTCATTGGGTTGTCAAGATACCACTTGCTTCCCATCTGTCCCCCTGCCAATATACCCACACACTAACTCCTAACAACGTTTATTCCCATAGCTCAAGCAAGCCCTAAGCCTGAAAGAAAAAAGAAAAGAAAAGAATGGCAGAACTCTGGTCTGAGAAACTTCCTGAAGAATAGACCAGATGATAGGCAAAGTCGGCTTAATTATATTTATAATCTCTCTTACTTTTGTGAAAGGGAATCACCAGGCTACTCAAGGTTTGCTTAAAATATTACAGAAGGAAATTAAAAACCATTTGTAAAATGGGGGAGATTTAGTTTTCCTGTAAAAAGGACCGCCATGTAAATAACTATGTAGACATGTTCTCTTTTTTCTAGAGAGGAATTTCTATTTGTCGTAAGTAAGAGCTCTCAAACACCTACTGCTGATTAGCAATTGGAAAGGACTTCCATTATGAACATAAGTTTTGGGAAAATCACTAAATATTCAGCAATATAGCAGATACTACATTTCCATTTGTTAACATTCTAGGTTCTTGTTTTGTTTTGTTGCATAGGATAACTGCATAAAAGCCTTCCCAACTCAGAAAAAATTAAAATTTACTTCAGAGCCTGTGATTTCGAAGAGCAGTTTGCACCAAGCCGTTTATCTATTACATGCCCCCAAAGTTGTCACCATACTGCAAGGATGGTCAAATGGATCTCTCTGTTAAAATAAAGTTACTAATTGGGAGAGCCATGTCTTGCCTACTACAGCAGAAAAAATGTAACTTTGGAGGATTCTCAATGGAGGGAGTTTTTTATCCATTGATATGTAAGTTGACAGAAAAAATAACACTGGGAAGCAGAAAGGACAAGTCATTTGTTTCAAATAATCTCAGATGGAAAAAAAAATTTGCTATAATATAAATGAAACAAGAAAAGAGTAACATATGAAGTGCAAGAGATTTATGATATTCAATATTTTCATCCACTATAGAGCCCTTGTGCATTATGGGAGGAAATAACAAAACATTATTACATATCCATTCAGCCCTCAATTTTATACTCTCAGAGGTAGCTGAGGAGATATAAGCAAATGATCTGAAGTGTTGTCTGTTAGATGTGCATTGTGACAGAGATATAGCAGTGCCAATAGTACCTGTGGGTCTTAGTTGTTTTAGGGGAGGAGTTAGCAAAGGATCTGTCAAATGAAAAAAAAGAAAAAAATGCACAATGTGAGGGTTATGAGTTAAGTTTTATTTGGGGGGAAATGAGGACTATAGCCCAGAAAACAGCCTCTCAGATAGCTACGAGGAACAGCTCCAGAGAGGTAGGTGGGAGGTGATTTTGGTGAAGGGGGTATGTGCAGTCAAGCACACATTTTGGCAGAAGGTTGCTGCTAGTCACAAGGAACAGATGTCTCCATTAATGATTTTAGTGCTTTTCTAGGTATGAGAAGATGCAAGAAATTGAGCTTGTAAAATCTCCTGAAAATAGATATCTGAAGACCTGTTCTGCCAGTTTTTCCCAGAGCATAGAGTTCCTCATTCCTGATCTCCACCCTGAACTCCTTTCAGGGTGTGTTGAAGGTCAGAGACTGCAGTGGTTAGTGACTTCATTCTTGTAGAACCAGGTGGCAAGCGAGTTTTTAGTTGGCAGGTCCTAGGAAAAGGAGCTACAACCTTCTTTTGTAAAGAGCCAGATGGTAAATATTTGAGGCTTTGCCACAGACCCTGTCACAACGACTCAACTCTGCCATTGTAACACAAAAGCAGCCACTACCACTCAGTGAATAAATGAGCACAGCTGTGCTCAAATAAAACTTCATTTATGGACACTCATGTTGGAATGTCATATGATAATGTCACATACCATAAAATATTACTCCTTTGATTTTTTTGTCAACCATTTAAAAATCTAAACACCACTCTTAGCTCATAGGCCATAAAAAATTTTTTTGAAAAACCAATCTTTGGGTTAAGTTTTGTCCCATAGGTCATCTTTTGCTCACTCCTGTTCTAGACAAAGCAGTGTTATCAAGGCTTTCTGGGCAGTGAAACAGCACAACACTCACCGTAAGGGCAGGAGAGAATGTGAAGCTATAGAAGACCAATCTGAAAGTTTGATACTATTTCAGAAGACCCTGAATAATGACCTAGGAGTCTGTGCTTTGTCCCAGAGGAGCATTTTCAGATCAGTCCTTGTAGGCTCCCCGTTCTAAGCTCACGCTACGCAGCTCCTATGCCCTGCCACCAAAGCTGATGGCGCATGAGAACTATTTAACCACTGTCGTCTAATTCACAGTTTTTAAGGTCTTTAGAAGTTGGTTACTTCAATATAGGTGATTTGGTGATAGTGTACTGAATTTCAGAGATAGTTAGAATGAGAAATCACATGTTTATTTCCTTTTTTCATAAATGTAATTTTACTTATAAAAATGCCTATTACCAAGATCTTTTTAATGATAGAACTACCGCATAAGGAAGACATCTTTATATTTCCTACAAGGAAGAAATAGGTCTACTTTGTTTTCTTTAAAAAAAAAAAATAGTGATTATTTTTCTGATTATATACTAAATACACTTGTTGCGGAAGATTTACAAAAACATTGTTCGTAATTCCACCTCCTCACCTAGAGACAGTCACTTAAAATTGTATGGTGCTTTCAAATATATTTATAAGCATTTATAATTTTTTTACAAAATTCAATTATGGCACATAGAGTTAAACATTATGCCTTAACACATTTCATTTGCCTCCACAAGCCTGTATAATTAAATATTATTTTAAAGCATGGCTTTAACAACCACATTTATGCCATCCTAACTTATTTTCTAACTTATTTTAATGCAACCTCTTTTTTGTTTCATGGATTTTCTCTCTCTCTCATGATCTGAAAGGATTCTATTTGCAGCTAGCATTAGGTTTGTTTTTTAATATTGTCAATATGATAACAAAACCATTAAAAGAACTAAATATCCATCAGTAGGGAACTGATTAAATACATTATGATATATCTATTGCTGTATTCACTAGCATGAGAATGTCCATAAAGCATTATTTAGCAAAACAGTCACAAAACAAAATGTAGTATAGAGATTAATTCCATTTTTGTAAACACACACATACAAGTCAACAGACATAAATTTATTTATGAAGCACCTACTATTTGCTACACACTGCTCCCATAGAGAGCAGGACAGCATCCAGGCCCTCGTGATGGAGCTTACAAGTGGTAAAGTGTTAGCAATGGTTTTTTCCCATCAGTTACAATTATCATGTTTTTCTTTCTTAATTAAAATAGTAATAAAGCCATTATCCTTTTCAAATAGTTGAACTTTGTTTTTTCCAGTTATCAGCATCATGAATTAAAAATAGAGTAGATGACAGATACCTTCCTATTAAAAAGAGAGAGAGAGATTGAGAGAGAGAAATTAAACCTGCATTTACATTTCTCCCATGATTTCTTGGTTTCTGATGACCCAATCTGAGATTTTAGGTGATAATTTTTTTTAAAGAAATTTTTTACATTTGCATCTTCTTTTTAAGGTGAGTTTATTGACATTACCATTACCCTTTTTTATATATAAATTTATTTATTTTTGGCTGCGTTGGGTCTTCGTTGCTTCAGGCGGGCTTTCTCTAGTTGCGGTGAGTGGAGCCACTCTTTGTTGTGGTGCGCAGGCTTCTCACTGCGGTGGCCTCTCCCGCTGCCGAGCACGGGCTCCAGGCATGCGGGCTTCAGTAGCTGTGGCACGCGGGCTCAGAAGTGGTGGCTCGCGGACTCCAGAGTGCAGGGTCAGTAGCTGTGGCGCACAGGCTTCATTGTTCTGCAGCATGTAGGATCTTCCCAGACCAGGTCTCAAACCCGTGTCCCCTGCATTGGCAGGAAGATTCTTAACCACTGCGCCACCAGGGAAGCCCTGCCATTACCTTTTTATCTTAACAACAGTATACGAACTTGACTCTCATACAGACTGCTCACTTTTATAATGACATCCCTTTCCCCTTTTTCTTGAGTTTCTGAATTTTATTCATACTTCTCTGTATACCTTCAAGGATTCTTTTAGGAAGGACTTGCGGGTGGTTTACTCTCTGAGAAATAACTTGATAGCTTTCCCTCTTAACCATTGTGGAATGTCGTCTTGTAAAAGAGATGCCTGAGGCCAGCCTAAAATTATTTGTCCCTTTGGGAGTAATCTATTATGTCTATTTTTCAGATGCTCACAAATTTTCAATTATGTCTAAAATATAGATTTCTCTTTCATACTTTGATTCACATATGCATGTGTGCATACATTCACCTACACACACACACATAGTTTATTTTATATTTATAGATCTCCTAGAAAACATTTAGTGTTTTGCTTGTCTTCTTTGACTTTCTTTCCTGACACTTAGTGACTTCCTCAGATCTAGGGGCTCAGCTCTGGGGGTTTCTTCTATTATTTCAGCTCTATCCCCTCTTATTCCTCCTACAATTCCCATTGTGTGGCCTCTGGGATTCAATTTGTTTCTCCTGTTTAGCTTCCATTTTCTCTCTTGTCATTTTTAATATCATTATCTTTTTTCTCTGAGGTCTGGCTAAATTCCTTGTGTTTGCCTTCCACTTCACCTATTCAATTTTCCACAGTATCTTATTTGTGATGCCCATCTTCCACGGAGGTTTTCAATTTGGTAGTCAGACTTTCCGTCAACAATCAATTTTTTCCTACACTTGGATTTTTTTCCCCTTTCTGAGTGCTCACTCTAGTATCATGATTGCAATTTTTTATAAATTCTTATTGTTAACATGAATCAGAAATTTTCTAAAATTTTGTTGATATAGTAAATCCATTTCAGATTATTCCCATTGATGTTTTCTGAGCTGCAGTCTCCTCTCCTACATTCAGCGATTTTTCTCTTGCTCATCCTTAGAAATAGAGACCTGCTTGCCCATATAATGGTTAATATAAGTAGTGGCCTAGAGCAGCCAAGCTCCCTAACAAAATCCTTCACACTTTGAAGAAGGGAGAAGAGATTTTACCCTACTTAATTTGCGAGACCAAGGCCAACAGCCTATAGGAAATGGGGGAGAGATGCATATAAGGAAACCAGTGGTGCTTTTCTCCCAACCGTGAACCTCAGACATACCCTGCTCTTCCCTGTGGCCTTTGGCTGGGGGATGACCCTCCAGAGGCCACCAGCCTTCCACACTGGGGCAGGCCCTCTGAGCAGAAGCCTTGTCTGTACACTTGAAATAAACCTTTGTCTGCTTTGTCTCCTGCAGGATCGCCCGCATGATTCGTCAGGAAAGAGGCAACGCCCTGCTGGTTGGAGTGGGAGGCACAGGAAAGCAGTCTCTTACAAGACTTGCAGCTCACATATGTGGTTACAAATGTTTGCAGATTGAATTGAGCCGGGGGTATAATTATGACTGTTTTCATGAAGACCTGAGGAAGCTGTACAAACTGGCTGGTGTAGAAGACAGGAATATGGTTTTCCTCTTCACAGACACCCAGGTACGTATCTAAATAGCCAAAGAGCAAGAACAGGAAAAGGACAAGTGTTACAATCACGTGTGTGAGCTTCAAATAGTTTTTAGGATGTAGTTCAGGGAATCATCCCCTCTAATAACAGAGTTCTTGGGCCTTATGAAAGACTTTTACGATACATTTTTACTTCTTTTACCAACTATTGCTTCCCCCTTTAAATTCTAAGTAAGTAAATGTGATCAGAGGTTAAGAGGGCGAGAAAGGACTTAACTTTTCTTGGAGGGAAAGGGCATAGAAAACAGAGGTAATAAAACTATTCCTGTAGAAATAAATATAAGAAAGTAATTCCCTAAGCGAAATCAATTAGGGAAACATGCTTCACTCAAGAAAAGGAAAAAATAATGGATATGTTTTGGTTAAATTAAATTTAAAATTAAAATAAGATTGCATCTATGTCTACAACAAATTTAACTGATCCTGAATTTATTCCATAATAGAGGATTGTCTACAGTGATTACACTTTTAATGTTAGGGAAAATAAACGTCTATAGAAATCAGCCAAGGAATAAAAAAGTGATAAATCTGATGCATAAATACTTTAAAATTCATTTTAATTTTGAAAACACTATAAAATGACTAAGTACGAATAAAGCGGGAAAATTGTTTTTAACATCTGTGACAAGCAGTGACCTTATATCTGAGTATGTAAATATTTTTTACAAATGAGAAAAGACCCACAGCTGAGTGTGTGGCCACTGTGTCCTGAGCCGAAGTCACATAACCTCCCCACACCACATGCCCCCGTATTCGGTGCCCTGCCCCACTAGACCTGGCGTCTAGTGCCCCAGCGTGCCCTCACCCACTCCTGAAAGTCTCCCTTACTGAAGTCAGCCCATAAAGTCTGGAAGAGGTGACTGCTTCTTCAAATGGGCAGACATCTACGTAAGTCTACAGGGATCGTGAAGAATCAGGGAAACGTGACTCCACAGTAAGCCTCCAATAACCGACCCCAAGAAATGGAGATCCACAAATTGCCGCACAAAGAATTCAAAACAATGGTTCTAAAGATGCTCAGAGAGCTACAAGAGAACACATAAACAATTTCGTGACATCAGGAAAATAATGCAAGAACAAAGTGACAGCAAGTGACATCACCAAGATGGTGACATAGGTCAGTCCCGACTTTGCTCCCCCTCACAGGAACACCTAACAATTATTCACGGACGAGACACGGAGAAAATCCTAGAACCTGGGGGGTGAGGCTGAAGCACACCCCTGCACCACAGAGGCCAAGAAAGTCCACGTTAGAAGGGTAAGAGGAGCAATGACACACTGACCACGTTGCCCTCCTCCCAGGCCAGCACAGCACCACATCAAGAGGTCTCCTCTGAGCCTGGGGTCTCTCCAGTGGGAAGAAAGAGCCCAGGGTGGACATCCAGCTCCCGCAGTGTTCTGGGTAGCATCTTGGGAGTTTCACTCCAGTCTCGCATCACAGGGATGGCGGAGGAATCTGCAGCGCTTGACCTCTGGGAATCTGATTGTGACGGAGAAGGCGTGAGGATGTAACAACCAGCACTCAGATCATGACAAAGCAAGTTCTTACCCACAGTGCCCAAGAGTGGTCCAGGCTAGCAGCTTTGCTCATCTGCAGAGCCAGTCTGACCAGAGAACTCAGCTGGGTGCAGGTCGACCTGATTCGAGGTCCTCAAATGAAGAGCCTTGCCAGCCCTGGAGCCTGGTCCGGTCCCCCCACCCGCCCAGTCATACCCTGCTCACTGCTGAGTGTAGCTCCTGGCCCCGCCCAGCCAGAAAGCCTGGCCAGAACACCTGGAAAGCAGTGTAGCCCAGCTTACGCTCAAGAGAAGAGTATGGCAGACAGAGTAGATGGCCCACAGGGCAAAGTCAGTGGAGTGACATTGTCCAGCCATGGAACTTGGGGTGCAGATCAGCTTGAGTTCAGACCACAGACAAAGAGCCTTTCCAGCTTTGGAGCCAGTTTCCTGCTCCTCCCAGGCAAGGCAGCTAATTCATAGTCCCATCCACTGCTTAGTTCCCAGCCCCTCCGAGCAGAAAGCTTGACCAGAAACACCTAGGAAGATGTTTGGAACCAGCTCTCCTTCTCCACCTCAGCAAGGGGGCTAATTCATAACAGTGCCCAATGATGAGTGTACCTCCCTGCCACGCCCCACCCCACCAGACCACAAAAAGCCTTTTTGGGATTGGAACTCATTCTCGCACTCTGCCAGGGCAGGGAAGCTAATTCATAGCCCCACCTACCGCTAAGTATAGTACCCAGCCCCAACAGTCTAGGAAACCTGATAAGAGCACCCAGACAATCACAGAGCTCACCCTATAGCCTTGCTCACTTAAAACCAAGTCAGAAATCCTGTCCAACTGTTCTCAGCCAGTTGCATCACCCATGACCTCAGAGCTCAGGCATTATCCCTACCCTAAAATAGACATTGATAGCAAGTCCCATCCGCTCAAAGATATTACCAGTTGATATGTCCCAAACTGAGCTGACTGGTGAAGAACAATCTCTGCCAAAGTGAGCCAGTAAAGTCTGGAAGAGAAGATCACTTACTCAGATGTGCAGATGACAATGTAAGGAATCAAGGATCAGGAACAATCAGGTAAACATGACACCACCAAAGGAAACTAATAAAGCCCCAGTAACTGACCCTAAAGAAGGGAAGATCTGTGAATTGTCAGACAAAGATTCAGATTAATCCTCTTAAAAAAGTTTAGTGAACTGAAAAAACACACAGATGGACAACTAAATGAAATTAGGAAAACAATGCATAAACAAATGAGAAGTTCAACAGAGAAATAGAAACAATTTTTTAAAAAGCCAAACAGAAATCTCAGAGCTGAAAAATACAATGACTGAACTGAGGAATTCAATAGAGAGCTTCAAAAGGATTCAACCATGTGGAAGAAAGAACCAGTGACCTAGAAGACAGGACATTTAAAATTATCCAGTCAGAAGCATAAAAAGAAATAGAAAGAGTGAAGAAAGCCTATGGGACTGATGGGACACAATCAAAACAAACAATATCCACATTGTGGGAATTTCGGAAGAAGAGAAAGAGAAATGGACAGAAAGTATATATTGTATACGGTATGAGAATGTAGTCCAATTCTTTATGGATGTAGCAGTCTAGTTTTCCCAGCACCATTTATTGAAGAGACTGTCTTTTCCCCATTGTATGTTCTTACCTCCTTTGTGTAGATTAATTGCCCATAGAAGTGTGTGTTTTATTTCTGGGGTCTCTATTCTGTTCCATTAATCTGTGGGTCTGTTTCTGTTCCAATACCATACTGTTTGAATACTGTAGCTTTCTAGTATAGTTTGACCTCAGGGAGCATGATACCACCAGCTTTGTTCCTCTTTCTCAAGGTGAGTTTGGCTATTCAGGATCTTTTGTATTTTCATAGAAATTTTAAAAACAAACTGTTTGGCTCTTCTTTATATCTTCTCTTTGTTAGACTTCTTACTATGTTCATCCAGTCTTCTCTCTAGTTCATGAGAATCTTTATGGTCATTACCTTGAACTCTTTATCAGGTAGATTACTTATCTTCACTTTGCTTAGTTCTTCTGAGGTTTTATCTTGTTCCTTCATTTGGAATATATTCCTCTGTTGCCTCATTTTGCCTAATTCTCTGTTTATATTTCTATGCATTAAGTAGGTCACTCTCATTGATAGTTGCTCTGTAAATAGTTGTAATTTTGGTGTGCCGTGGGAGGAGGTAAGCTCAGCGTCATCCTACTTTAACATCTTGGCCACTCCCCCAGGGTCATCTTCTCTTAAAGATAAAATTAACTCAATGTGAATTTTAGATCATATATTTGCTTTGTAATATACAGGCAGTAAATGTAAAATGGTTGAATAAGGTATAATGACCACTCTGCTTTCTTCTACAGATTGTAGTAGAAGAGTTTCTAGAAGATATAAATAACATCCTGAACTCAGGTGAAGTGCCTAATTTATTTGAAAAGGATGAACTGGAGCAGGTTTTAGCAGCCACCAGACCAAGAGTGAAAGAAGTAGGAATTTCTGAGGGGAATAGAGATGAGGTAGGACATGTCAGAATGGTAAGAAGGTTTTGGAAGACAAAAAGTTGTCTTAGCCTTTTTCCAGTGGTCCACAAATCCCCTTAAGCAGTCCATGGATAGAATTTTTTCAATATAATTTGTTTCCTTTGTAATCCTATGTATTTTATTTCCTACATTTAAAGCATTGGTTCATCAGACTTCCAGAAACTGTTATGGAAAGCAGAAAACAGAAACCCTGCTACCCCATGGAGATCATAGATCTGTCCAAACTGGAAAGCTTCTCTTATCCTTCTTAAACACAAATTTATTTCACACACCCCCAGTACCCTGCCTAAGGAGTTCAATACTTTTGAGTGCCTTTCCTATCAGCAAGATTATGAAATGCATTCTCTCTCTCTCAACCTCTCTCTGTCTCTCTCTGTCTCTCTCTGTCTCTGTCTCTCTGTCTCTCTGTCTCTCTGTCTCTAACACACACACACACACACACACACAACACACACACACACACACAACACACACAACACACACACACACACACACACACACACACACACACACACACACACACACACACAACACAGCTGCTGTCCACATCCATTTCTCCAGCACTGTGCTACACTCTGTAAGCCGCTATTTGTCTAGCCCAGGCCTTTCTCTTCTTTCTGCACCTTATCTAACTTTTTGGTCTAGTCTTTCTCATATCATCTCTTCTGTGTCCTTTCATGAGAATTCCCTCCACTGCTAGGTCAGGACTTATAGGTACAGTCAACCAATGTAAGCAGAAATGGCTTTATTTGAGGGACACAACCATTGGGAAGGCTAAAGAAAGGGATTCCAGGCTGAATTCCTTGGAATGATTATGAAATGACACTGTAGAAGTCAACAGTCAAGGACACTGCTGCCTCTGCCACAACCATTCTGCTGATCCAGGAAACCTCTAACCAATCAGTGTGCTACTGCTTCAGCTGCCAGCTCCAAAGCCATGTGTCCCCCACCATGTTGGGAGCAACTGAAGTAAGGAGCCAAATCCAGAGATAGTGACCCCAGGTCCATGCCATTTCTGCCAGGCTCTGCACCTACAAAAATAGTTGCCCTGTACCCTGTCTCTTTCTCCCAGTGGTCTCCTACCCCAAAGCAAAACCTTGTATGAATACCTCTCTCCACTTTATTCAAGGGGTCTCCTTAAATCCACTGATGAAGAGGACCTATGTCACATCCCAAACCCAAGTTGCAACAGAGTCTGCAAAACGTCATTTAATCTTTCCAGTCTGCATGAGAAAAAGGGGTTGGAATGGGATGTTAAAACAATTCATACATCCACTATGCTAACATTTTTTAAATTTGATATTGGTAGAGTCAGATGCATTAGCCAACACTTATTTTCATGGTTGGTTCAGCCTTATTCTAAATTGAAAATGTCTTTCTTTTTGTCAGGTGTTTCAATACTTTATCAGCAGAGTCCGTCAGAAGCTGCACATTGTTCTCTGCATGAGCCCCGTTGGGGAGGCCTTTCGGTCCCGATGCCGGATGTTTCCATCCCTTGTGAACTGCTGCACCATTGATTGGTTTGTCCAGGTCGGTGACATCACAGGATATCTGTTTGAGAAGTAGGACTCGCTTGATTTTTTTTTTTTTTTTTTTTTTTTTTTTTGCGGTACGTGGGCCTCTCACTGCTGTGACCTCTCCTGTTGTGGAGCACAGGCTCCAGACGTGCAGGCCCAGTGGCCATGGCTCAAGGGCCCAGCCGCTCCACAGCATGTGGGATCTTCCGAGACCGGGGCACGAACCCGCGTCCCCTGCATCGGCAGGCGGACTCTCAACCACTGCACCACCAGGGAAGCCTCGATTTTATTTTTTTTTAATGAAGTATAATTGATTTACAATGTTTCAGGTGTACAGCAAAGTGATTCAGTTATATATATATTTATATATATATATATATATGTTTCAGATTATTTTCCATTGTAGGTTATTAAAAGATATTGAATACAGTTCCCAGTGCTATACAGTAGGAACTTGTTGCTTATCTATCTTATATATAGTAGTGTGTATCTGTTACTCCCAAATTTCCAATTTATCCCTCCCCGCACCTTTCCCCTTTGATAACCATAAGTTTGTTTTCTATGTCTGTGAGTTTATTTCTGTTTGTAAATAAGTTCATTTGTATCATTTTTTAGACTCCACATATAAGTGATATCATATGATATTTGTCTTTCTCTGTCTGACTTCACTTAGTATGATAATCTCTAGATCCATCCACATTGCTGCAAATGGCATTATTTCATTCTTTTTTATGGCTGAGTAATACTCCACTATATCTATCTATGTCTATATATCTATATATATATATACACATTACTCATTTTTTTTTTTTTTTTTTTTTTTTTTTTTTTTGCGGTTCATGGGCCTCTCACTGCTGCAGCCTCTTCCGTCGCGGAGCACAGGCTCCAGATGCGCAGGCTCAGCGGCAATGGCTCACAGGCCCAGCTGCTCCGCAGCATGTAGGATCTTCCTGGACCGGGGCACAAACCCGTGTCCCCTGCATTGGCAGGTGGACTCTCAACCACTGAGCCACCAGGGAAGCCCCATTACATCTTCTTTATGCATTCATCTGTTGATGGACATTTAGGTCTCTATACCATGTCTTGGCTATGGTAAATAGTGTTGCTATGAACATAGGGGTGCACGTGTCTTTTGAATTAGAGTTTTTGTCTTTTCCGGGTATATGTCTGAACTTGCTTGATTTTAACGTGGTAACACATTGTCCAATAACTCCTCAAGTGTACTTACATTAGCTTCAAAGCCCACTAGGAACTTACTCATGTGCAAGGGATGACAATGACAATCATTGAACAAAGGCAGAATGGAATTTATAAAGAAGAGAAGATTATTAAATTTACCACTGTAGAGTTACCATTGATCTTGACAAGAGCTGTTCCAGTGGAGTGATGGGGTAGAAGGTTCAAGAGAGAAGAAAGGAGGGGAATCAGAGACAACTCTTTCAAGGAGTTTTGCCACAAAGGAACACTATGAGATGGGTAATAGCTAGAGGGGTATGTGAGATCAAGATAGAAGTATTTTTTTTAAGTGGAGAACACAAACAACACACGTGTGCTGTTGGAAATTATTCAGAAAAGAGAATTATATTGATGGTGCAGCAGAGTTAGGCATTGTTGGATCAGTGTCACCAAATAGGCAAGAAGGGATGTGATGGCTTCACCAGTGAAGGGGCTAACATGGGCAGGGAGCACGCACAGCTCACCCCAGAGTATAAGCCCACAGATGCAAGTAGAGGGGAAGACGTGGGGGTGAAAATTCATTGAAGTTCTGTTTGCATTGCTTCTATTTTCTTTTTAGTGATGTGGGGAGCAAGGTCATGAACTGAGAATGAAGAGGAAAGAGGAAGTGTTAGCAGTCTGAGGAAGTAACATAGGGTGCGAAATACTCAGGAGGATACAGGAGTGACGGATGAGACAATGTAGAAGCATTTCTGGGCTGAGCTAAGAACCCGCTTGATCTAGTTGCCATGAATTGACAGTGAGGCCAGTCAGCACAGCTGTGGGGGGTTTTCTCCAGCCGTGCTACCTGCACAGTTGCAGGTGTGGAGTAACAGAGAGTTGCACTTGACTGAGCAAAGAGACAAGAGAGGAGCAAAGGAGTTGAGGTGAACAGGACAGTGATTATAACCGTGAACCTGACACTCAAACTGTATAATAAACAGAGAGAGGACATGAGGTCCTCATAATGGATGTGATTTTATTCATTTAATTATGCTAAAAACACCCACGTTTATTCAATCAATCAAATAGTTTTTGAACAACTTCTGTGTACCAGACACTGTGCTGGGGTCAGCAAATGCAGAACCAGGACCTCCCTTAAATGAGCACAACTATTCAATTCATGAAACATCATGGACACGAATAGGAGTTAACAAGGTAAAAGCGGGGACAAGGCGAAAAAGACTTTCAGAGAAATGCATGTGTATTATGGAAATAAGCAACAGACTTTCCAAATCATATCTTTATTTACAGTGGCCCAGAGAAGCACTTCTTTCTGTATCAAAGACGTTTCTCTCAAATGTTGATGCTGTAAATGAAGAACTGAAAGAAAAGCTCTCCCTCATGTGTGTGAATGTCCACTTGAGTGTCTCCAGTATGGCGGAACGCTATTACACAGAGCTCCGGAGACGGTACTACACAACGCCCACCTCCTACTTGGAACTCATCAATCTCTACTTGTCTATGCTGAGCAAAAAAAAGAAGCAGTTGGTTTCAGTAAGTTTAATATTATTAACTTAAAAAAAAAAACTTCTTTCTTTGCTTGGACTCAAAACTTTTGCCAGAATGAGTGGAAGATCTATATTCCATCTTGCCTACTGGACCTCTCTCCATTCCATACATGCCCTTGAAAACCGACAATATGACCAAAAAGTGTCTCATGCTGTCAGTCCTAAGGCCTTCCCCTTCTTTTTTTTTTTTTTTTTTTTTTTTTTTTTTTTT
>NW_006798559.1:764725-784497 GCF_000442215.2 Lipotes vexillifer | reverse complement strand
CTCACTGTTGTGGCCTCTCCCGTTGCAGAGCACAGGCTCTGGACACGCAGGCTCAGCGGCCATGGCTCACGGGCCCAGCCGCTCCGCGGCATGTGGGATCTTCCCAGACCGGGGCACGAACCCGTGTCCCCTGCATCAGCAGGCGGGCTCTCAACCACTGCGTCACCAGGGAAGCCCTGATATTTAGATTTTGTCTTCTATCATTACATAAGGGTCCTTGACACAGGAGCATGATATGGACATTGCAACAGAATTAAAGTTAAGCAGAGAACTAGTCACCTCTGCAGTGTTTAGTAAGAAGAAGAACTTTTTGTTAAATAATAGAGATGGGGGTTTGGTGGTCTAACGTGTCAGTGGTTCCCATTAAGAGCAAGGACTTTGGTGTCAGGCAGACCAGGTAGCACCTCTGCTCTACCTCTTTCTTCCTGTACAACCTTGAGCATGTTTTGTAACTGTTCCAATCTTAGTAGAAAATAAGGTTTTAAAAAAATATGTATCTACCTCTTGGATTGTTGTAGAATTTAAGTAAGATATGATTTGTGAAGTGCTTGGAATATGACCTAACACGTATGAGGTGCTCAGAAAATAGTGGCTACTGTCATCATCATCATCAGGCTATTAACATGACCTAAAATTTTCAACATTTTAAACAGTAAAAATGGAAGCATTTACCATTTAGATATTTTAAATGTCTTTCAGAGGATTTTTACCTGGTAAATGTATGCCTAGTAAAATAACGTGACACATATTTTTGAAACATGCCAATTTGAACCATGTTTTCTGTCTCACCCTCAAAAAACAGTTATTCCGAGGTGACTTGTTTACCAGATACCACTCCTTTGATCCTAGTCAAGAACTTCCTACCACCGGGGAGTAAGGTTCGGATCAGCAACTAGGGCTAAGTACCCAGGACACTATCTCCAGGGGGTCTCAGCCCTGCTGATCCACCCTGAGGAAACAAGCACCCAGAGCTGTGACCTCCAGGAGTTTCTATTTGAACTCGTCCCTCATTCATTCAACATGCTACCAAGCTACCACAGGGAATAAAAATAATACAGTGTGGGCCTTCAGTGACATCCTACTCCTCTGTCCAGGGGGCATGGATCCCATGGATTCACTGTGGTGAATATCAGGGCCATTTCCTAGAGTTCTGTTACCTGAAGCTTTCTGTACATTCACAGTGTTAAATATTACAAACTGATTCACCAGTTCTGCAGATGTGAAATTCTAGTACATGAGTAAGAGATGCCAGTAAACTTATAATACTCATCATAATAGATATTTTCCTTGTCATCTAGGCACGTGAACGGGTAAAGAATGGTCTCACCAAGCTATTAGAAACAAATGTACTAGTAGATAAAATGAAATTAGATCTTTCAGCGTTAGAACCTGTCCTTTTAACAAAATCACAAGATGTTGAAGCCCTGATGGACAAACTGGCAGTGGATCAAGAAAATGCTGATCAGGTATGCAGCATCACCCAACAGTGGGTGAGAAGGCTTTGACCACCAACTGATCCCTTATATACAATGACACATGATTGGATTTTTAAATATGTTATTAAAATAATTAAGTGATAGGTCAATTTAGCCATGCTTTTAAGCCTGACTCTCTCCTTGAGAATGAGTGAACCCAATGAGTGGGGCAGAGAGAGTTGTGAGAATAGTACCAGCTGCAAATATAAAGCAGCTAATCTTCTCCTAAGAAGGAACTGTTTGTTCTAATAACTTTGTCTCCATTATTATCAACATGGCATGAGATGGACAAAAGAGAGCATAAAATGCAGTAGAGCCAAACTTCTTTCCTCATTGGTCTAATCCAAAGGGGCAAATGTGACTCACTATGATTGGCTTTGCTTTAAAACATTGAAATTCAAACACTGAGACCACTTAAGCGGTCGTGTTTCAATGGTTAGGTCCGAAACATTGTGCAAGAAGATGAAGCGATAGCGAAAGTGAAAGCCGAAGAAACCCAAGCCATAGCTGACGATGCTCAAAGAGATCTTGAAGAAGCTCTCCCTGCACTCGAAGCTGCTAACAGAGCACTGGATTCCTTAGATAAAGCGGATATATCTGAAATCAGAGTTTTCACAAAGCCCCCAGATATGGTCATGACTGTGATGGAAGCCATCTCTATTCTCTTGAATGCCAAGTGAGTACCTCACAATGACTCATTACCAAAATACCTGGTGGAATTTCTTTGCTATTTTTCTCCATTTTCATTTACATGTTTTCATTCTATTCTCCACCCTTTCATCAGTTCGGTCTGTCATTCAACAAATTGATTCCACAAGCATTTTCTTGAACATCTATTTTGCACCAGATGATGGAAAATATAAGTTCTTCCATACAAGGCACTTACAGTCTAGTAGAGAGAAAATAATAATTTCAAGACATGTGAGAGTTGCATAGTATTAGGAGTGCCAAGAAAAGAGTGCCTAAGTCCCCCTGTGGAGGTGTGAGCAGGTTTTTTGGGAGACGAAGCTCAGGTGGAGAGTAGACCATGGGGAGAGCTCAGGGATCTTTGATGCTCATGGATTGGGTGGTGCTGGGCAGGAGGGAAGTGACTGAATCATGAATGGTCTTGTATGCTGTGCTAAACAGTTCAGGTTTCACCTAGGAGATATGCAGTTTTCAAACTTTCTTGAGTAATATAAACTTTTCTTCAATAAAAATTGTGTTATAAGAAACCTTTCCAAGTAAAAGTGATCAAAGTGAAGGTAGAGGGCCCAGAGCACTCCCCCGCCAGGCCTCCCTACTAACCCTCTGGCCAGCACCTCAGTGGGACCCGGGGGCTCTTCAGAGCACAGATGGAGAGCCTTGGCCACAGGGGACTGAGAACCATTGAACATTGTTGACATAATCAGATTTTCACGTGAGAAAGACCAACCTGGCCAAAGTTCACAAAGAGTGAGTTTGACTGAGAGGCAAAACCAGTTTGAAGGTGATTGTAGTGCCCTGGCAAGAGATTTTAAGGATCTAAACCAAGCAATGGAGATAAAAATGTGAGTGCCTGGGCCGTTTTTGAAATAAAACTATTATTCCTATAATGCCTTACATTTCTATGACTCTATGATTTTATAATTGTTTCTCTACCAAAACTGTGTTGTATGGAACATTAGTCATCCAACTACTTGTCCCCCCATGAATGGTGGTGCACATAACTACCAATTACTGGGATTATAGTATTGAGATTAAAACTACCCATTTTTTTGGATAACATTTTTAATTTATTTATTTTTATAGAGATAGAGTTGACGTACAATATTATGTTAGTTTCGGGTTTGCTACATAGCGATTTGACATTTGCACACATTGTGAAACAATCACCACGATAAGTCTAGAAGCCATCTGTGGGATAATATCTTTTCTTTTTTAACTGGACTGGTACTTTAATAGTATTTTTTTTAATTATTATAAGTAACACATAATTGGACAACATTAAAAACACATCTTTGTAGCTTCTTTACATTAACTTCAATTTTCTGTCTTGCTTGGAACCAATAATAGTAATAGTAGCAGTAAAAACAAACCTCATTTTGGGGGGGGGGTAACTAATATAAATGTCATTCTACAAATTTTGAAAGATGCAAACAAAATAAATTTTTATAACTGTAGCTCAACCAGTAAATAAGAGCATTTGCAGAACCACCATTTTAAGTATGTTTAAAAAAAACAAACTATACACACTATGAAAGTAAAATTGCATAAATATATGCCTAGAAAACAAAAGTAGTAGCTCATGGTGCTCTTAAAGCATAGTAAAATGCTTTCAGTAAATTGTGTTATATTTGCTTTATAATAGGAAAACTCAGAGCAAGTTAAACGTTACATGACTAATAACATAAACAATTGACATAACTGTCTGAATTCCATCTAATCATGCCTAAGTGACATATTTTCTTATTTCTTTTTTTTTTTTTTTTAAATTTTTGGCCACGTTAGGTCTTCATTGCTGCACGCAGTCTTTTCTCTAGTTGCGGCGAGCCCCTGCACGGGCTTCTCACTGCGGTGGCTTCTTTTGTTGCAGAACACTGGTTCTAGGTGCACGGGTCCTTCAGTAGCTGTGGCACGTGGGCTCAGTAGCTGTGGCTCACAGGCTCTAGAGCGCAGGCTCAGTAATTGTGGCACACGGGCTTAGTTGCTCTACAGCATGTGGGATCTTCCCGAACCAGGGCTCGAACCCGTGTCCCCTGCATTGGCAGGCGGATTCTTAACCACTGTGCCACCAGAGAAGTTCCTGATTTTTTTTTAATCTGTGGGATAATATCTTAATGTCCTCAAAGGAATACATTTCTTTTGTTCTTACATTCCCTCATTACAATGCTATTAACTTACCATGTGTATTTTTCAGGCCTGATTGGCCAACGGCAAAGCAACTTCTTGGTGACTCTAACTTCCTGAGAAGACTTTTAGAATATGATAAGGAAAACGTTAAGCCTCAAATCCTGGCAAAGCTTCAAAAGTATATTAATAATCCTGATTTCGTGCCTGAAAAAGTAGAGAAAGTATCCAAAGCATGTAAATCCATGTGCATGTGGGTAAGAGCGATGGATTTGTACTCTCGCGTAGTCAAAGAAGTCGAACCAAAGAGACAGAAACTCCGCACTGCACAGGTACGTCATCTGTGTTGTGATATTTTGTAGAATCAAAGACCATTCAAGCTCCCTTTGTGGTGCCGCTGAGACCCTACACAATATAGATAGTAATCATGCTCTTGAAAATTAGTTTTTGTTTTAAAAAATAGCTAGCAAAGATTGTTTTTTTCAGAAATGACCTCTGAAATCAGCCCTCTTCCAGCATAGAAGGAAAATAAGTCCTTAGTATATTCATATCGTCAGGCCTATGGTAATTTTTTACTTCATTTTAGCTCTAGCATCTGATACTCTATGTTTCTATTTGCTAAATACTCCCACACTTGATGAGGTTCTGAAAACCAGCTTAACCCACAATTGGATGTGAGGCCCCAAGCAGAACAAAGAATGATCATTTAGTGGAACAGGTTACCAAAAGAACCACAGCTGTAGAGCAGGGGTTGGCAAACTTTTTCTGTAAAAATCCAGACAGTAAATATTTTCAGCTTTGCCGGCTATATGGTCTCTGTTGCGATTACCCAACTCTGCCGTTGCAGCACCAAAACAGCCATCAACAATTCAGACACGAGTTAAGTATGGCTGTGTTCCAATATAACTTTATTTATGGTCATTGGAAGCCAAATTTCATACAATTATCATGTGTTATGAAATACTATTCTTCTTTTGGTATTTTTCGCCCCAACCATTTAAAACTGTAAAACCATTCTCAGCTCACAAGCCACACAAAAACAGGCAGTGGGCTAGATTTGGCCTGCAGGTCATAGTTGCAGACCCCTGCTCTAGAGAACTAGTTAGGAAAGATAGTTTTCACTATTGCATGAGTATTTCATTTGTTTTATCATTTAAAGTTAATAGTCCATTTTAGTAACTAATTCATCCTCAAATGCTTGGTACATCTGTTTCTCTAATCCTTCGATGATTTATTTTGTTGGGCTTTGTTTTTGTTTTGTTTTGTTCTGGTTCTGCTTTTATATTTTATTCTCTCATATATGTTTTAACTTTGTATATCATATCACTATCTTTTAGGACAAACTCTTTTAAGAGAAAGAAAACATAAATCCTATTTTTTTAAAATAACCTATTATAAATGGGCAAATTTGACCTTCTTTGGGGGCCTGTTCTTATTTACTTGATTTTATTAGGCTGAACTTGATATTACAATGGCTACTCTGAGGGAAAAGCAAGCATTACTAAAAAAAGTGGAAGATCAAATACAGGCCTTACAACATGAATACGACAAAAGCGTGAATGAGAAAGAAAGTCTGGGTAAGTAACTCATAAAATTTATGCTGGTCAGGAAATGCCTGATTTTCAAAAGGAAAAAGAGTTTTCCGGCAGTCAGGTCTCAGCCTCCATCCAGCAGGTAAGGCATATTTGTGTTAGATGGATGGCCTTAACCTTCTAGTATAACATTAGTATATTGTATATATTCAACTCCTATATCTGAATAAGGCTTTGGGGGGGAATGTTACATTATAACACAGAGCAGCACATGAATTTGATCCGGAAAATAAATACCACAGGGGCAGGAAGAGAGCACTATCTTCAGCCAGAGTAAAGGAGTATCAAAAAGGAACTCTCAGCATGGAAGAGGCAAACTTGGACTTGGTTCTGAAATGGGGACTAGTGCTGAATTGGTGTGAGGTTTCCCAGAGATGTATTGATGTCATTAGCTAAGTAATGCTCATTCCGCTATAAGCAGAAGCAGGTGAATAAACTTCTTATACTGTAGGCAAATATTGAATAGCATAACTCGGTTTTCTTTAAATTTTCTAGCAAAGACGATGGCCCTGACCAAAGCACGTCTGGTACGTGCTGGAAAGCTGACGGCTGCATTAGGAGACGAGCAAATCCGATGGGAAGAAAGCATCCAGAAATTCAACGAGGAGATATCGAATATCATTGGGAATGTGTTCATAGCAGCAGCTTGTGTGGCCTATTATGGGGCCTTCACAGCCCAGTACAGGCAATCGGTGGGTAAACGTGCTTTCTGTGAGGAGGGGTGAGAAGCAGCTGAAACTGAGGGAGGCGGGGTGTGTGTGTGTCATTTTTCCAAGTTTAGAGGGAGGTTCTCCATGAACCTTAGGTATTCATTCCACTGCCCCCAAGTCAGTGATGGTTACCCCTAGGCTTTCCTTAACACAATCCCTCTTTTCCTCTCCCGCCTTAGAAAGTTACTCATCACTTGCTTACACAGGAACCTGCGGAAGAAAAAGAGACAGGGAGTCTTCCCGACTTAGGATCGAACCAGGATGAAGTGTTCTGAATTGGCGAGGGCCTGCTACAAAGGGCTCAATGATGGGAAAGAGCAGGAAACTGAATTATTTGGAGATATTTGAGAACCACTTTTATGAAATGCCTTCCTAAAAATGTTTTTCCCTGTCCTTGAGTTATAAAACCTCGTTGGTATAGGACTCATATAGATTCTATAGGAGCTCAGGGATCATCTGATGCCAAGCGGGCAGTGGGGCCAGGGGTGCTCTTGGGGGACAGACCGTTCCCTAGCGTGCATGACTGTGCCACTCGTTGAAGGAGGTGACATGCTAACACCCTTCTGCCCCAACTACTAATTGCCAGTAGCACCCATGGTCATTGTGATAACTCCCAACTTCTCCATGTGCTGCCAGACTCTCCCACCTACACCCATGGCTGGGCAGGGCCCAGCCTCCTCTCTCAATTGTCCTGTCATTCCCGTCTGAGAGTATGGGTCCACAGGAACAAACTCAGACCGTTTGCCTCCGGGACCCATCTATCTCCTGCCTCAGTAGGACCTGTTGTGTGTATCTTCATTTACTGGGTATTCCTGACTCTATACAAGCTTTTCTCCTTCTACAGCTTATAGAGTGTTGGATCCAGGACTGTCAGTCTCTAGAGATCCCAATCAATCCTGCATTCAGTCTCATTAACACTCTTGGCGATCCCTACGAAATACGGCAGTGGAACACAGATGGGCTGCCCCGTGACCTGATATCAACGGAAAATGGCATTCTGGTCACTCAAGGGAGACGGTGGCCTTTGATGATTGATCCCCAAGATCAGGTGCGTAACCAGCGCTTCAGATAAAGAGCAGCCTATTAACTCTGCTTAACGTTGCACTATTACAAATTCTAAAAGTGGACTTTAATGTACTTGTAAGAATCTTGGAGATTTAGACCTAGAAGGGAGTTGAGATGTCTTCTAGTCCACGTCCCTCATTTTGTGGAGGCAGAAAGTAAAAAGGGAAGAGTCCAAGTGCTCTAAACACTTGATTTTTTAAAATTTTTTTTATTGAATTGTAGTTGATTTACAATGTTGTGTTAATTTCTGCTGTACAGCAAAGTGATTCAGTTATCCATATGTGTGTGTGTGTGTGTGTGTGTGTGTGTGTGTACACACATATATATATACATTCTTTTTCATATTCTTTTCCATTATGGTTTATCACAGGATATTGAATATAGCTCCTTGTGCTATACGGTAGGACCTTGTTGCTTATCCATTCTATATAAAATAGTTTGCATCTGCTAATCCCAAACTCCCAGTCCTTCCTTCCCCCACCTCTCCTCCCCCTTGGCAACCACAAGTCTGTTTCTGTTTCATAGATAAGTTCATCTGTGTCATATTTTATATTCCACATATAAGTGATATCATATAGTATTTGTCTTTCTCTTTCTGACTTACTTCACTTAGTATGATAATCTCTAGGTCCATACATGTTGCTTCAAATGGCATTATTTTGTTCTTTTTTGTGGCTGAGTAATATTCCATCATATATATGTACCACATCTTCCTTATCCATTCATCTGTCGATGGACATTTATGTTGTTTCCATGTCTTGGCGATTGTGAGAAATGCTGCCATGAACGTAGGGGTCTGCACACTTGATATTGATTGGGTTTGTTTAGGGGGTTGACTATTTGTTTTCTATGGGAGCAGAAATTCATTCCTGTCCTTGTTCTTTATTCCTAAGAGGTCTAAGGAGTGAGAATAAAGTCAAGGTGTGATTAATTTTAGGGCAAGCCTGCCTGGAATTTACAGAATCCCATTATCTGAACTTAAGTCCATGGATCAATTGTTCTAAATGGGGTTTAGAAAAAGGAATCCATTTGAAAGCAAGGGAGACAAGCTTGAACACCTTAAGCGTGAGCTTTTTTCCTAGATGGGTCTTTTCTTCATTTGCCCCAAATTTGAACAAAAGCAAGAATCCCAAACATTAGATTTAAAAGGTATTTTTATTTGCAGTGGGAGTGGTATATTTTTATCTTTTTCTTATCTTTCAAACTTCTTTCTAGATTGAACAAAATTTCTAAACTTTAAAAACTTCCACTTTTTTAAAAACTCGAAAGTAAACGTCCTGCTTTGTGCTTTCTCATACAGGCAAACCGTTGGATAAGAAACAAAGAAAGCAAAAATGATTTAAAGATCATTAAACTCACGGATAGTAATTTCTTACGCACACTTGAAAATTCAATCCGACTTGGTTTACCCATCTTACTGGAAGAGGTTTGCTTTTTACTTTTCTTTTCTTAGTTAGTTTCCAACGTTCAGATCACAACTGGAATCCTATACAGGCTGTGTCTGCCTCACACTAAAGACCCCAGTCAGTGCAGTTTTCTAGCTGGTCAAACCAATTGCTTTTCTCCTTAAACAATACACTCTTGAATGGGGAGCAGTCTGTGATTGATCGAATATTTGGAAGATATTCCTTTGGTGTTAAGTGGGATAGGCTCTGTTTTCTAACACTGCTGATTCTCAGGCCTCGTGTGGATCTTGATCGTTAGTGGCCCCGAAAACTCAAAGCAGCAGTGTCATCAGGGAGTATCTCCTCGCACCAGTGATGTGAAGCCAGTAAAACACCCCAAAGGGCATAAACATTATTTTCCACTTAGACATAAAGTCAGAATTAGATTAAGTAGTATGATGTAAACTTTTATTTAAAAAAAAATGATGTTTGTTGAATCTACATGCTTTATTTCCTCAGAATCACTCCAAGAGTGGATGTTTTTGAAACTGTTCATTCATTCAACACACATTGTTTGAGAATCAATGGCAAACAATACAGATACGGTTCTTGCCCTTTGTAGTTTACGATGGGGACAGAGATAATAACCAGAGAAAAGAGAGAGGAAATGAGACAGAAAGGGAGGAAGAGAACTTGCAGTAAGGGCTTTGAAGGGACAAGCCCAGTGCTGACGTAGCCAATAAGAGGGTGGGGGGAGCTAAAGTAGATGCATGGCTACAGGTGGTAACATTTCAGCTGCGACCTAAGTGATGAGCTCGCCATGGGAGGAGCTCAGAGAGATGGGCTTTCCAAGCAAAGGGGACAGCATTTACAATGGCCTTGGGCACAAAAGAAACTGGGTAATCATTATGGTTTATTTCCCTAATTTCCCATTCTATTTTATGAGAAGAGTGAGTAAGTGAACACTGTGAGCTCAACCTCAGTGTAACCATGTCTAGAAGGATCTCTGCTGCAACAGAATGGCGAGAAGCCCAGAAAAGACTGCGGACCTGGGGCAGCTTAGCTGCAGCCCTGGCGTGGTGCCTGGAATAATCAGTAATATTAGCAACAGCTACCACTCACTGAGTGCTCGCTGCATGCCAGACTCTGCTGTTGGTATTTAATGTATATTAATTCTTTAATTCACACTGCAACCTTACAGGGTGGTTACTACTATTATCCCATTTTACTGATGAGGAAACTGAGGCACAGAAAGGTTAAGTATACCATCTGAGCAGCCTTGACCATCTAGAAAATCCACAGCAAGTTACTATGCTCCCAGCTCAAGCTACAAAAAGCGCAGGAAGCTTCCATGTGTGGCTTGTGGCCTTGACCTAAATGGGCAAAGTTCTGTAAGGTGTCCCAGGCCCCCATTCAAACCCTGAAGTTACAGGAGAGAGTGAAGTCTCCAAAAATCCTTGGCCCAGTTATGTTAGCCCCAAACTGGTTTCTTTTTTTTTTTTTTTTAATGTGGACTATTTATTTATTTATTTATTTGGCTGCATCGGGTCTTAGTTGCAGCACCCAAGATCTTCATTGTGGTGCTGAGGCTTTTCTCTAGTTGTGGCACACGGGCTCTAGAGCACGCAGGCTTAGTTGCCCCGCAGTATGTGGGGTCTTAGTTCCCTGACCAGGGATCGAACCCGCGTCCCCTGCATTAGAAGGCGGATTCTAAGCCACTGCGCCACCAGGGAAGTCCTCTAACTGGATTCTTAAACCTCAGTTTACTTCGTGACACAGGAGGTCCTGAGGGAATTTCTTTTCTCATGGCAATGGACAAAAGACTTTCTGTGATGTTCTACCCCTGGAGAGCAGAGCCTCTTAGCTGTAGCTGCGTGCTCTTGGAACTGGGGAGTGGGGCCCTGGTTAGAGCGGGGCCAGGAAGAGGACACTCTGACTGGGCCTTTCCTGCTTTCTGTGACTTGGTGTCATTCGGATTTTACACCTAGCTGCTTTCTACATTTGTGGGGTGGTATTTTCAGACTTTGTCTCCACCCATTCATGGGTGTGAAATCGAGTTAATCGACCTCAATCAGCATTTTTTAATGAAACAGAATAGACTTTTGCTTGTTTGTTTTTAATTCACCTGTATTTGTAACAACTTGTAAAGCAGAATGTGACTTAAGCACTACATTTCATACAGGTCTTTTGTCTCCTTAGGTAGGTTTATTCCTAGATAATTTATTCTTTTTGTTGCAATGGTAAATGAGAGTATTTTCTTAATTTCACTTTCAGAATTTTCATCATTAGTGTATAGGAATGCAAGAGATTTCTGTGCATTTATTTGGTATCCTGCTACTCTACCAAATTCATTGATTAGCTCTAGTAGTTTTCTGGTGGCATCTTTAGGATTCTCTATGTATAGTATCATGTCATCTGCAAACAGTGACAGCTTTACTTCTTCTTTTCCGATTTGGATTCCTTTTATTTCTTTTTCTTCTCTGATTGCTGTGGCTAAAACTTCCAAAACTATGTTGAATAAGAGTGGTGAGAGTGGGCAACCTTGTCTCGTTCCTGATCTTAGTGGAAATGGTTTCAGTTTTTCACCATTGAGGATGATGTTGGCTGTGGGTTTGTCATATATGGCCTTTATTATGTTGAGGTAAGTTCCCTCTATGCCTACTTTCTGCAGGGTTTTTATCATAAATGGGTGTTGCTTTCTCTGCATCTATTGAGATGATCATATGGTTTTTCTCCTTCAATTTGTTAATATGGTGTATCACGTTGATTGATTTGCGTATATTGAAGAATCCTTGGATTCCTGGGATAAACCCCACTTGATCACGGTGTATGATCCTTTTAATGTGCTGTTGGATTCTGTTTGCTAGTATTTTGTTGAGGATTTTTGCATCTATGTTCATCAGCGATATTGGCCTGTAGTTTTCTTTCTTTGTGACATCCTTCTCTGGTTTTGGTATCAGGGTGATGGTGGCCTCATAGAATGAGTTTGGGAGTATTCCTCCCTCTGCTATATTTTGGAAGAGTTACTGGGCATATACCTTGAGAAAACCATAATTCAAAAAGAGTCATGTACCACAATGTTCATTGAAGCTCTATTTACAATAGCCAGGACATGGAAGCAACCTAAATGTCCATCAACAGATGAATGGATAAAGATGTGGCACATATATACTTTGGAGTATTACTCAGCCATAAAAAGAAACGAAACTGATTTATTTGTAGTGAGGTGGATGGACCTAGAGTCTGTCATACGGAGTGAAGGAAGGCAGAAAGAGAAAAACAAATACCATATGCTAACACATATACATGGAATCTAAAACAAAAAAAAAAAATGGTCATGAAGAACCTAGGGGCAAGAGGGGAATAAAGGCACAGACCTACTAGAGAATGGACTTGAGGATATGGGGAGGGCGAAGGGTAAGCTGGGACAAAGTGAGAGAGTGGCATGGACATATATACACTAACAAATGTAAAATAATAGTTAGTGGGAAGCAGCCGCATAGCACAGGGAGATCAGCTCGGTGCTTTGTGACCACCTAGAGGGGTGGGATAGGGAGGGTCGGAGGGAGGCAGACGCAAGAGGGAAGAGATATGGGGATATATGTATATGTATAACTGATTCACTTTGTTTTAAAGCAGAAACTAAGACACCATTGTAAAGCAATTATACTCCAATAAAGATGTTAAAAAAAAAAGCACTGCCTTTCCACTCACAAAACTTGCTCTGAGTCACTTTTCAAATGGCTTTACAACATGCCTAGGTAGGCTTATAATTTTCCTACTCTAAACATTACTTTTCTTTGGAAAACAAGCCCTATGGATAGTTACTCCCATCAAGTTGGTTCAGTCAAACATACTAAGTTCTAGAGGCCTGGCACATGCAGGGGATGTGCATGGTTTAAAAAGTAGATCCCAGAAGATGAAAGTTGCTTTAACAAGTATTTTTCTTGTAAACATCAAGGTATATACTTCAAAACACTTCAGTGACAGAAGATACGGTCTACTAAAGAATCTCCTTGATAGCTAAACACTTCAGACCACTAAGTTAACATAGGTTACATATACTTTACAAGAAACACTACTATGGTCTGTTAAAATAAGCCAACATGAAACTAGAAAAGAAAAACTAGCTCTGTTTTAGTGCCTAAAGTATCACAGTATCTCACTTAGTAGAAAGAAGTCTTATCTTCCCCTTAAGTAGTTGTCGTGCCATACAGATTTTTAAATGTTAACAAAAGTAAAGAAATACTTGAAAACATATTATCAGAGGAAATGGACACAGAGTGTTGAACACGTAGCCAAGTAATCCTCAGGCAGAGCTTAATCTACTTCTTCCACACAGGATGTGCCATAGAATAGACTTTAAAAAGCACAAAATTGTATCGTGGATAGTAAGGGAAACCTTATCTCATAGACTTTTGTTTTAAGAATTTGCATGCTTGGGTACCATATCACAATATGAAATAGATTTGTTAACTATTGATTACATCAAATTTTGACAGGGCCCCCTTCACATACATGCTGTACAAAGATGTTTGTCATGGGGTCTGTTGGCAATGTCTGCATGCCCCGGTTCTTACCAAAAATCAGATTTGCTTTGAGGGGAAAAAAAAATTGCTGTCATGTAGAATAGAGATCTACAGACTTCTATAAAGAGCCAGATATTTTAGGTTTTTCAGGTCACATACAGTCTCTGTACAAATATTCTCTGAACAAATATTCTTCTTTGTTTTGTTTAGTTTGGGGGCTTTGCTGGTTTTACAACCCTTTAAAAAGGTAAAAAACATTCTTAGCTCAAGAGCCATACAAAAACAGGCCCCAGAGGACCAGATCGGCCTGCAAGCTGGAGCCTGCAGCTCCTGACTTAGAAAAACCATGAAGGTGAACAGAGCTTCCTTTGTCTGGGGTCTGTTCAAGGACCACCCTGTGGGCTCTTCTTTCTTAGCTGCTTTCTCTTGGGGCCGAATCATGTGTAAGTTCAGTCCAAATAAATATATGTCCTTCCTATGCTCTTATCTCTTTAGAGTATCAATGAAACAATCCCTGGAAAATGTACACTGTTAGAGGTAGTGAGAGGAGTTTAAGAAATATTCATAAGATCACAGAAAAATTGCCCATTCAGAGAAAAGTCTGAGGCCTAAGAAATTTGGAAAAGTTGCTGCCATCCATTTAATGACTTGCTTTTTATATTTTTGTTTTAATGTTTAAGCTTAGAGAGATCCTGGATCCAGCTCTGGAACCCGTCCTTTTGAAACAGACTTTCATCAGTGGTGGACGAGTGCTCATTCGCCTTGGAGACTCGGACATTGATTACGATAAAAACTTCAGGTTCTATATGACGACCAAATTGCCAAACCCTCACTACCTGCCTGAGGTACGAGCTGCCGGCCTGAGAGGGTTTTAATGGTGTGATGGGTCTCCCACCTCTTCCCCTCTGCCACACCCCTCCTCCCACCATCCTCCACTCGCTTCTCTTCTGAGTCCTGACCCTGATCCCAGTCGCCCTTCTGCTCACCTTCTGGTTGGAACTCAAACCCCTCCCCTCTTGGCCCCCAGGCCCCGCCCTGTCTCCCTCGCCTGTGCTCCTTTTTGGCTCCCGCCTTGTTCCAGGTCGCCAGCCGCTCCTCGGGACACAGGACACCACTCCCTCCTAATCATTCTTCTCTCTCCTCAGAACAAGGCCATTTGTTCTCTCTTATTGTGGCTGAGAAATGAATCAGAGCCTAAGAGAGCCTCTAGGGGAGGGGGTACCTGTCAGTGTCCAAGTATGCAGGTGCCCAGCAGACAGCCTGCTTAAGAACTCTGGTGACCAACAACATCGGAGAATCATGATTCTAACATCCAGTGTCTGTACTTAGAGTTCTGGGGAAGGGGCATCTTGTCCTTTCCCCTTCCTCATGCTCTCAGACTATTTGAAGGGAGCTGTGTGAAGCCCACATCCATACACAGGTCTCTGAACCATGGTAAGATCCAGAAGAAGCCCTACTCTTGTGCTACAGAGCCCAAGGCAGTTGTAACACAAATGAAGACAGCTGGGACCCCTTTCTCCCTTCCCGCAGGGGGCGCAGAGGGGCAGCTCTACCCCAGCAAAACCCGCTGCAGACTCTGGTCCAGGCACAGCCACTTACTCTGCGGGGTCTTCCCTGCCCCACGGGCCTCCCATTCTCTAATGGGGCCAAAGCAGTGAGGGAAGGGACTTCAATCAGAACTTCAGTCCTCCATCCTCCACTAAAAATCATCTTGGGATACAGCATTCCAAAGAGTGTCATTTCATTTTAGTTACTGAATTCCTCATAGCTGTCTGTCTTCCCTAGAAGTGTTCTGGTTGAATGAAATTGACACATTTCTTGCATAAAATGAGGGAAATGCTACTGATATTAAAAGCCTAGGTCAGGGTTTTCCTTGTCAACCTCAAGCAGTTTAATTACACAGCTGATGCCAGAGCTCATATCCCAAGTTCCCTTTTAGAGTTGAGAAAATTGACCCATGTGCTGACTCACAGCCTTTGATTTCTCACTTTATTTAACTTTTGAGAGGGAACATCACACACCTCCCCAATCCCAGCTCTGTGACTGCAGGTAAATTATTCCATTTCTTGGATCCTCTAGTCAGTCAACTATAAAGTGGAGACAAAGGCCACTTCAAGGATTTGTTTATGAAGATTAAATAAGAATAATGTGTGTAGATAAAAAACAAGGTCCTACTGTATAGTACAGGGAACTATATTCAATATCCTGTGACAAACCATAATGGAAAAGAATATTTTAGAAGTATGTATATGTATAACTGAATCACTTTGCTGTACAACAGAAACTAACACAACATTGTAAATCAAGTATACCTCAATAAAATAAAAAAATTTTAAAGAATAATGTATATAGGGACTTCCCTGGTAGTCCAGTGGTTAAGAATCTGCCTTCCAATGCAGGGGATGCAGGTTCGATCCCTGGTCAGGGAACTAAGATCCCACATGCCGTGGGCAACTAAGCCTACACCACAACTACTGAGCCTGCGTGCTCTGGAGTCCACGCGCCACAGTGAAAGATTCCGCATGCTGCGACAAATATCCCACATGCCACAACTAAGACCCAACACAGCCAAATAAATAAATAATTTAAGAAAAGAATAGTGTGTATAAAATATATGACATTCAAACCCTCTTATTATATTTGTGATTTTTGCTGTTGACTTATTCAATAACATCAGAATATTATAGTAACATTTTTTTATAAAAATAGTATGATGAGACAAAGTATGTAAAGCTCTATGTATTATTAATAAGATCATCTTTTTAACAAAGACAAACTAAGTGAAAGTCGCTATAACTAAGTGATTTTTATTAGCACATTTAGTCCTCACAAATACCCTATGCATTGTTCCTATTTTCCCAATTTTTAAGGATCAGGACCTGAAGCTCAGAATGGACTGGCTTGTCCCACATCCTACATAAACTGAAGGGTACAGCTAGCATTTGATCCCTGCTTCTTTCTAACCCTTCACTGGCTCACCTTTCCTTAAAACATCATTCTCTAATGGTGGCATTTGAGAAACAAGATTATCACTCATGGCAGCAGGGAAAATCACATTATAATTTTGTGAGACTAGGATTTTATTGCTTGCCGTGTGTGTGGGTAGTGAGTTCACCATTAGAACCAGGATACATCCAGCTGCGTAATAATGAGCCCTATTCTAATAAAGAAAGCAGTTTCTACTTTATTAGTCTGAACTGATTACTCTATGCTTCTCTTCTAGGTGTGCATCAAAGTTACCATCATCAATTTCACTGTAACCAAATCAGGTCTGGAGGATCAGTTGTTAAGGTAAAAGAAAGGGGGTGGGGGCGCAAAGGTTTCCTAATATTTTGTTTAGAAATTTTGACTAAGAAAAAGATTAGCTCGCAAATAGAGGATGGGAGCAAATGATGAAAGAACAGGTGAGGGGAGACGTAAGTTCGCATGTTTAAATGGGAGAGGCTAGAGGTAAAGCGACCAAGAATCACTTCACGGAGGTGATGGAATTTCAGAGTCTCCCATGTCAGGTGGGAAAGAACATTCCAGGCACCATTTCAGCTTGGCACAAGCAACCGTTAGAAACAGAAATCGAATGACTAGAGACATCAAGCACTGAACAGGTTTTCCTAAGAGAAGATGAGAAGAAGCCATGGGAGATGTGGTCAGGTGCAGATCTCTGAAATACAAGATAAATAATCAGAACTTATACATAGTGCTTTGAATAGCCACTGGGACACCCAGCAAAAGAGGGCCTTGTGCATTAGGATGGGGCTGGTAGCATTAGTATTCAGCTAAGTAGTACTCAGGATAAGAACAATGAGAAATGGGAAAAGAAAAATGGAAGCAACTTCAGGGCCCTGACAAAGACCTAATTTAGGGATTCACTTTGGCATCAGTGATGTCGTGCGGCTTGAGAAGCCTGAGTTGGAAGAACAAAGGATTAAGCTCATTGTGAGGATCAATGCTGACAAAAACCAGCTGAAAGCTATCGAAGAGAAAATCCTGAAAATGCTCTTCACATCTGAGGGAAATATTCTGGACAATGAAGAACTCATTGACACACTCCAGGACTCAAAGGCAAGTAAAATATTTTTATTATTTGTAGAAAGTGTGTTAATTTGGGCTTCCCTGATGGCGCAGTGGTTGAGAATCTGCCTGCCAACGCAGGGGACACTGGTTCGAGCCCTGGTCCAGGAAGATCCCACGTGCCGCGGAGCAGTTAAGCCCGTGCGCCACAACTAGTGAGCCTGTGCTCTAGAGCCTGCGAGCCACAACTACTGAATCTCACGCGCCTAGAGCCCATGCTCTGTAACGAGAAGCCACCGCAATGAGAAGCCTGTGCACCACAACGAAGAGTAGCCCCTGCTCACCGCAGCTAGAGTATAATTGCTTTACAATATTGTGTTAGTTTCTGTTGTATAACAAAGTAAATCAGCTATACGTATACATATGTCCCCATATCCCCTCCCTCTTGCATCTCCCTCCCACCCTCCCTATCCCACCCCTCTAGGTGGTCACAAAGCATGGAGGTGATCTCCCTGTGCTAACCTGCAGTGTCTTGTAAAGCAAGAGCAGTAGCCACCCCTGAGCTGCTGGGGCAGACACAATAACATGCCTGGGTAGCAGGCCCCTCACCAACCGAAGGAAAAGTAGATAAAATGTAACAACTGCTCTTCTTGTCTGCATTTTTCAAACAAAGCATGTCACATAAAGAACTGGGACAAGATCTAAGTTGAAAGGAACGACACAATTACATACACATATTAATGTCACCCCACTCCAGGAAGCTTCCCTGGTCTTCCCAGCTGGAATGAATCGCTTCCTTCTTGGAACACCTGACACCTTATCTGCACCTCTAATACAGCACTTGTCACCGTTTACCTTATGTTATAGCTATCCAATTACATGTCTTTTCTCTTCTGTTAGGTTGTTAAGTTCCATGCAGCAAGAATCTATTTTACAAATTGTGTGAGTTCTTGGCTTTCCCCTTTGCCAGCTCAGAAACCCGTTTTCCTGGGTCTGCTAAGTTGTTACCACCCTTCTGTCTGCTATTTCCTCTTCTGTTCCTCCCATTTTTGTGGATTTGCCATGTTTTTTAAAAGTCCCTTCACTATAACTCTGTCATGGTTTCAGTAGGGAGTAAAGGTACATGTATTCTGACTGCCATCTGTCAACTAGTTTCTGTTTGTAAAGATTTACCTTGAAGAGGTCCTTTCTGTAGAGTAGAGACAGGACTGATTGCTCCTGGGCTGCATTTCCTGCCACTTCCTGCCTATAGTTCATACTCCCCTAAATTCCCAGAGCCCTCATTTAAAACTAGGTCTATCTTCCCTCACCACTGTGGAAGCCTCAAGTCTCTAGGACATAATGTCTATAAGTAGTTACTAAACTCAACCGAGGTGTATGGTCTTCTAATATTCTCTGGCCAAAAGAAGAAAATGGTTCACTTTGCTTTCTCTTTAGCCCTGGGTTCTGCATTATCAGGGCCTGTGCTCACCAGGGAATAAAGCATTGTTTGTGGGTAGATCTCCATAATTCAACCGCTCCCATGTCAACCTGCCATTTTCTACTCAGATGTAAAGACTTCAGTTGAGTCCAGTATTGAGACTGGTGTTTCTCACTCAATTCTACCCTTTCTTGCCTCCTCAGGTTCCTAAGGGGTCAACATGGGGAGAATGTGAACCTTTGATTCCGGGGCACAGCTTCTGCACCAAGTCCCTCCCCCGCTGCTTAGTGGGCTGGGGAGGACAGTCTAGACTTAGCCACTAGCCACGTGCGGCTGTTGAGCCCTTGAAATGTGGCTAGTCTGAACTGAGATGTGTTGTTAGTGTAAAATACACACCAGATGTCCAAGGCTTAATCCCCCAAAATGTAAAAGTATCTCCATAAATTTTTATGTTGATTATATATTGATATATATCAAGATAGATTGGATTATATTGGGTTAAATATATTGTAAAAATTCATTTTACTTGTTTCTTTTTACTTTAAGTTAGAATTGTATTTGTGGCTCACATTATATTTCCAGTGGGCAGTGTGGCTCTAGACAGGAACCCGATGATCCCCTTCAATAGTGCAAATACTGACCAGCGAGCCCATAGTGATTGTTCGCAGTCCGTGCCCTAGACCCTGTGACGTCCTTGAGACAGAGGATCTCCCAACCTAGGGATGTCCACACCTGAAGAAGATGAGGGGGAGGGGGAGAACAAGGACAGACAGCCATAGG
>NW_006798559.1:754702-764666 GCF_000442215.2 Lipotes vexillifer | reverse complement strand
AGGGAAAGACAGAGAGACTGAGGGAGACAGAGAAAAGTATCTTGGAAAGCCCACTGGCCAGAAGGCTCCCCAGAACCACAAACCCAAAAGACAGAAAACCAAAAGAACAGCAACACACCTTGTAAACGTCTCCAACTTACTTACATGCTAAAACCCTTCACAAACGACAGCTTCTACCCCTGAGTTTCCCTGTCTACACCTGAGATGCCAGGAAAAGAGAGAGAACGTTAGACTTGCTTGTTATTCGAGAGTGGGATGTGGTACCACTTCCTTCCAGCCTCTCTCCACCTGCCTCTTGTGGGCAGTTTCATGGGTGTCCCTTCTCCCATCATACCTCCTTTTATTACGGGAGCCCAGAATCATTGGAGGACTGCTCACAAGGAAACTGGGGAGCAACTGGGTGTTAGAGTTTCCATGTCAGAAGTTACCCAGGTTCCAGGCTCAGAGAAGTTCTGCTCCACTTCTTCCTAGGCTCCTTGTGTTGCCTATTTCCATTTGCCCATCCCTAAATCTGCCTGGAAAGGAGGTCAGCTCAGCCAGAAGAAGGTCATAGAGTCCTGAGACTCAGTCATCTGTCTAGGGGTCCCCTTATTATAATCACAAATTCATCATCTCCTTCTTTCCTTCCTAAACCTAACTGGATATGTTCCAAAAATCCCACCATTTTTTGGAAACAGATCCTTAAGAACTTGTTTTCTTGTGTTTATTCAGATCACTTCCGGTGCCATTAAAATCAGGCTGAAGGAAGCAGAGTCCACTGAACAGATGATAAACGTTGCTCGTGAGAAGTATCGTCCAGTGGCCACTCAAGGCTCTGCTATGTACTTTGTTATTGCGAGCCTCTCGGAAATAGATCCTATGTATCAGTACTCACTAAAGTATTTTAAACAGGTAAGTGTGTTGTTGCTGTTGTTAGTGAAATTTATCACTGGCTTCTCTTTAAACCCTGTTGAGTTACTTCCTGCCTCAGGCAAATCATGAGTTTAGTTATTGGATAAAATCCTCCAAGAGTTTGAGTTCAGACTATGGTTTAAGCACAGCCCTTAAAGACTCAGGTGCCCGGTATGCACAGAACAATCCACAGAGGATGAAAAGAAAGCTTCTTTGCAAGTTTCATTTTTTCTCTTGGCTTCTCAACTAACAGCTTGCTTGTTTTCCTTCTTACCTGCTTTTCTTTTCTTTAAAGAGTCCCAACTCCATTCTATTTCTCTATACTTTCTCTCCAGTAATACAGCTTCCTTTCCATTGTTAGAGTTTTCTGTGTTGCATCCCAAGTCTCAGATAGCTCTGACCTTATGCAGATTGGTTTCTGTATCTTTTTTTTTCCAGAACTTTTTTATAAAACTGGCTCTCCTCCCAACCCCTGAGTTTTATTTACAGGAGTTTTACTTGCCTTGTCCCCTTTCCTGTGTTCCTTTCCTACTTTCACCATGTAACTGGGAGAATTCCTTTGTTTATTTATGGTTTCTCCACTTGGTCCCCTATTCACAGTTGAATTTTCTCTGATGTCCCGTGAGTAGGATATTTTCAACTCTCATCCTCTTTTTTAATTGTTTTTCCATATCCCTTTTTTTTTAACACCTTTATTGAAGTATAATTGCTTTACCATGGTGTGTTAGTTGCTGCTTTATAACAAAGTGAGTCAGCTATACATATACATATATCCCCATATCTCCTCCCTCTTGTGTCTCCCTCCCACCCTCCCTATCCCACCCCTCTAGGTGGTCACAAAGCACCGAGCTGATCTCCCTGTGCTATGCGGCTGCTTCCCACTAGCTATCTATTTTACATTTGGTAGTGTATATATGTCCATGCCACTCTCTGACTTCGTCCCAGCTTACACTTGCCCCTCCCCATGTTCTCAAGCCCACTCTCTACGTCTGCGTCTTTATTCCTGTCCTGCCCCTAGGTGCCTCAGAACCTTTTGATTTTATTTTATTTTACTTTTAGATTCTATATATATGTGTTAGCATATGGTATTTGTTTTTCTCTTTTTGACTTACTTCACTCTGTAGGACAGACTCTAGGTCCATCTACCTCACTATAAATAACTCAATTTCGCTTCTTTTTATGGCTGAGTAATATTCCATTGTATATATGTGCCACATCTTCTTTATCCATTCATCTGTTGATGGACACTTAGGTTGCTTCCATGTCCTGGCTATTGTAAATAGAGCGGCAGTGAACATTGTGGTACATGACTCTTTTTGAATTATGGTTTTCTCAGGGTATATGCCCAGTAGTGGCATTGCTGGGTCATATGGTAGTTCTATTTGTAGATTTTTAAGGAACCTCCATACTGTTCTCCATAGTGGTTGTATCAATTTACATTCCCACCAACAGTGCAAGAGGGTTCACTTTCCTCCACACCCTCTCCAGCAATTATTGTTTGTAGATTTTTTTGATGATGGCCATTCTGACCAGTGTGAGGTGATACCACACTGTAGTTTTGATTTGCATTTCTCTAATGATTACTGATGTTGAGCATCCTTTCATGTGTTTCTTAGCAATCTGTGTATCTTCTTTGGAGAAATGTCTATTTAGGTCTTCTGCCCATTTTTGGATTGGGTTGTTTGCTTTTTTTGATATTGGGCTTCATGAGTTGCTTGTATGTTTTGGAGATTAATCCTTTGTCAGTTGCTTCATTTGCAAATATTTTCTCCCATTCTGAGGGTTGTCTTTTGGTCTTGTTTATGGTTTCCTTTGTTGTGCAAAAGCTTTGAAGTTTCATTAGGTCCCATTTGTTTATTTTTGTTTTTATTTCCATTTCTCTAGGCGGTGGGTCAAAAAGGATCCTCCTGTGGTTTATGTCATAGAGTGTTCTTCCTATGTTTTCCTGTAAGAGTTTTATAGTGTCTGACCTTACATTTAGATCCTTAATCCATTTTGAGTTTATTTTTGTGTATGGTGTTAGGGAGTGTTCTAATTTCATTCTTTTACATGTAGCTATCCAGTTTTCCCAGCACCGCTTATTGAAGAGGCTGTCTTTTCTCCATTGTATATTCTTGCCTCCTTTATCAAAAATAAGGTGACCATATGTGTGTGGGTTTATCTCTGAGCTTTCTACCCTGTTCCATTGATCTATATTTCTGTTTTTGTGCCAGTACCATACTGTCTTGATTACTGTAACTTTGTAGTATAGTCTGAAGTCCAGGAGCCTGATTCCTCCAGCTCCATTTTTCTTTCTCAACATTGCTTTGGCTATTTGGGGTCTTTTGTGTTTCCATACAAATTGTGAAATTTTTTGTTCTAGTTCTGTGAAAAATGCCAGTGGTAGTTTGATAGGGATTGCATTGAATCTGTACATTGCTTTTGGTAGTATAGTCATTTTCACAATGTTGATTCTTACAATCCAAGAACATGGTATATCTCTCCATCTGTTTGTATTATCTTTAATTCCTTTCATCAGTGTCTTGGTTTTCTGCATACAGGTCTTTTGTCTCCTAAGGTAGGTTTATTCCTAGGTATTTTATTCTTTTTGTTGCAGTGGTAAATGGGAGTATTTCCTTAATTTCTCTTTCAGATTTTTCATCATTAGTGTATAGGAATGCAAGAGATTTCTGTGCATTAGTTTTGTATCCTTCTACTTTACCAAATGCATTGATTAGCTCTGGTAGATTCCTGGTCCCATCTTTAGGATTCTCTATGTATAGTATCATGTCAACTGCAAACAGTGACAGCTTTACTTCTTCTTTTCTGGTTTGGATTCCTTTTATTTCTTTTTCTTCTCTGATTTCCGTGGCTAAAATTTCCAAAACTATGTTGAATAAGAGTGGTGAGAGTGGGCAACCTTGTCTTGTTCCTGATCTTAGAGGAAATCGTTTCAGTTTTTCACATTGAGAATGATGTTGGCTGTGGGTTTGTCACATATGGCCTTTATTATGTTGACATAAGTTCCCTCTTTGCCTACTTTCTGGAGGGTTTTTATCATAAATAGGTGTTGAATTTTGTTGAAAGCTTCTTCTGCATCTATTGAGATGATCATATGGTTTTTCTCCTTCAATTTGTTAATATGGTGTATCACACTGATTGCTTTACATATATTGAAGAATCCTTGCATTCCTGGGATAAACCCCACTTGATCAAGGTGTATGACCCTTTTAGTGTGCTGTTGGATTCTGTTTGCTAGTATTTTGTTGAGGATTTTTACATCTATGTTCATCAGTGATATTGACCTGTAGTTTAATTTCTTTGTGACATCTTTGTCTGGGTTTAGTATCAGGGTGATGGTGGCCTTGTAGAATGAGTTTGGGAGTGTTCCTTCCTCTGCTATATTTTGAAAGAGTTTGAGAAGGATAGGTGTTACCTTTTCTCTAAATGTTTGATAGAATTCGCCTGTGAAGCCATCTGGTCCTGGGCTTTTGCTTGTTGGAAGATTTTTAACCACAGTCTCAATTTCAGTGCTTGTGATTGGTTTGTTTATATTTTCTATTTCTTCCTGGTTCAGTCTCGGAAGGTTGTGCTTTTCTAAGAATTTGTCCATTTCTTCCAGGATGTCCATTTTATGGCATATAGTTGCTTGTAGTAATCTCTCATGATCCTTTGTATTTCTTCGGTGTTAGTTGTTACTTCTCCTTTTTCATTTCTAATTCTGTTGTTTTGAGTCTTCTCCCGTTTTTTCTTGATGAGTCTCGTTAATGGTTTATCAAGTTTCTTTATGTTCTCAAAGAACCAGCTTTTAATTTTATTGATCTTTGCTATTGTTTCCTTCATTTCTTTTTCATTTATTTCTGATCTGATCTTTATGATTTCTTTCCTTCTGCTAACGTTGGGGTTTTTTTGTTCCTCTTTCTCTAATTGCTTTAGGTGTAAGTTTAGGTTGTTTATTTGAGATGTTTCTTGTTTCCTGAGCTAGGCTTGTATTGCTATAAACTTCCCTCTTAGAACAGCTTTTGCTGCATCCCATAGGTTTTATGTCATTTTGTTTTCATTGTCATTTGTTTTTAGGTATTTTTTGATTTCCTCTTTCATTTCTTCAGTGATCTCTTGGTTATTAAGTAGTGCATTGTTTAGCTTCCATGTGTTTGTATTCTTTACAGATTTTTTTCCTGTAATTGATATCTAGTCTCATAGCATTATTGTCAAACAAGGTACTTGATACGCTTTCAATTTTCTTAAATTTACCAAGGCTTGATTTGTGACCCAAGATATGATCGATCCTGGAGAATGTTCCATGAGCACTTGAGAAGAAAGTGTATTCTGTTGTTTTTGGATGGAATGTCCTATAAACGTCAATTAAATCCATCTTGTTCAATGTATCATTTAAAGCTTGTGTTTCCTTATTTATTTTCATTTTGGATGATCTGTCCATTGGTGAAAGTGGTGTGTTAAAGTCCCCTACTATGATTGTGTTACTGTTGATTTCCCCTTTTATGGCTGTTAACACTTGCCTTTTGTATTGAGGTGCTCCTATGTTGGGTGCATAAATATTTACAATTGTTATGTATTCTTCTTGGATCGATCCCTTGATCATTATGTAGTGTCCTTCCCTGTCTCACGTAATAGTCTTTATTTTAAAGTCTATTTTGCCTGATATGAGAATTGCTACTCCAGCTTTCTTTTGAGTTCCCTTTGCATGGAATATCTTTTTCCATTCCCTCACTTTCAGTCTGTATGTGTCCCTAGGTCTGAAGTGGACCTCTTGTAGACAGCATATATACAGGTCTTGTTTTTGTACCCATTCATCCAGTCTATATCTTTTGGTTGGAGCATTTAATCCACTTAATTTTAAGGTATTTATTGAAATGTATGTTCCTTTTACCATTTTCTTAATTGTTTTGGGTTTGTTATTGTAGGTCTTTTCCTTCTCTTGTGTTTCCTGCCTAGAGAAGTTCCTTTAGCATTTGTTGTAAAGCTGGTTTTGTGGTGCTGAATTCTCTTAGCTTTTGCTTGTCTGTAAAGGCTTTAATTTCTCCATCGAATCAGAATGAGCTCCTTGCTGCGTAGAGTAATCTTGGTTGTAGGTTTTTCCCTTTCATCATTTTAAATATGTCCTGCCACTCCCTGCTGACTTGCAGACTTTCTCCTGAAAGATCAGCTGTTAATAACCTTGTATGTTATTTGTTGCTTTTCCCTTGCTGCTTTTAATATTTTTTTCTTCGTATTTAATTTTTCATAATTTGATTAATATGTGTCTTGGCATGTTTCTCCTTGGATTTATCCTGTATGGAACTCTCTGTGCCTTGTGGACTTGATTGACTATTTCTTTTCCCATATTAGGGAAGTTTTCAACTATAATCTCTTCAAATATTTTCTCAGTCCCTTTCTTTTTCTCTTCTTCTTCTGAAACCCCTATAATTCGAATGTTTCTGTGTTTAATGTTGTCCCAAAGGTCTCTAAGACTGTCCTCAATTCTTTTCATTCTTTTTTCTTTATTCTGCTCTGTGGTAGTTATTTCCACTATTTTATCTTCCAGGTCATTTATCCATTCTTCTGCCTTAGTTATTCTGCTATTGATTCCTTCTAGAGGATTTTTAATTTCATTTATTATGTTGTTCATCATTCTTTGTTTGCTCTTTAGTTCTTCTAGGTCCTTCTTAAACTTTTCTTGTATTTTCTCCATTCTATTTCCAAGATTTTGGATCATCTTTACTATCATTACTCTGAATTCTTTTTCAGGTAGACTGCCTCTTTCCTCTTCATTTGTTTGGTCTGGTGGGTTTTTACCTTGCTTCTTCATCTGCTGTGTGTTTCTCTAAATTCCAGTTTTGCTTAACTTACTGTGTTTGGGGGTGGGGGGGGGTCTCCTTTTTGCAGGCAGCATGTTTGTAGTTCCTGTTGTTTATGGTGTCTGCCACCAGTGGCTAATGTTGGTTCAGTGCGATGTGTAGGCTTCCTGGTGGAGGGTATTGGTGCCTGTGTTCTGGTGGATGAGGCTCAATCTTGTCTTTGTGGTGGGCAGAACCATGTCCGGTGGTGTGTTTTGGGGTGTCTGTGACCTTATTATGATTTTAGACAGCCTCTCTGCTAATGGGTGGGGTTGTGTTCCTGTCTTGCTAGTTGTTTGGCATAGGGTTTCCTGCACTGTAGCTTGCTGGTTGTTGAGTGGAGCTGGGTCTTAGTCTTGAGATGGTGATCTCTGGGAGATCTTTCGCCATTTGATATTATGTGGAACCAGGAGGTCTCTGGAGCAGCCACACGGCTCAGAAGAAATGGGAGACAAAAAGAAAGAAAGAAAAAATAAAATAAAATAAAGTTATTAAAATAAAAAATAAAATTTTTAAAAATTATTAAAAATAAAAAATTTTTTAAGTAATAGAAAAAAGAAAAAGAATGAAAGAAGAGAGCAACCAAACCAAACAACGAATCCACCAGTGATAACAAGAGCTAAAAACTATACTAAAAAACAAAACGGACAGACAGAACCCTAGGACAAATGGTAAAAGCAAAGCTAAACAGGCAAAATCACACAAAGAAGCATACACATACACACTCACAAAAAGAGAAAAAGGAAATATATATATTTATATAAAAAAATAGAAGAGAGCAACCAAATCAGTAAACAAACCTACCAATGATAATAAACTCTAAATACTAAACTAAAATAAACATAAAACCAGAAAGAAGTTGTTGCAGAAAGAAAACCCCAAGTCTACAGGTGCTCCCAAATTCCACCACCTCAATTTGGGATGATTCATTGTCTATTCAGGTATGCCAGAGATGCAGAGTACATCAAGTTGATTGTGGACATTTAATCCGTGGCTCCTGAGGCTGCTAGGAGAGATTTCCCTTTCTATTCTTTTTTCTCACAGTTCCTGGGGTTCAGCTTTGGATTTGACCCTGCCTCTGTGTGTAGGTCGCCTGAGGGCGTCTGTTCCCTGCCCAGACAGGACGGGGTTAAAGGAGCAGCTGATTAGGGGGCTCTGGCTAACTCAAGCTGGGGGGAGGGAGGGGTATGGGATGCGGGCGAGCCTGTGGCGGCAGCAGCCAGCATGACGTTACAACAGCCTGAGGCATGCCATATGTTCACCTGGGGGAGTTGTCCCTGCATCACGGGACCCTGGCAGTGACGGGCTGCACAGGCTCCCGGGAGGGTAGGTGTGGATAGTGACCTGTGCTTGCACACAGGCTTCTTGGTGGCTGCAGCAGCAGCCTTAGTGTTTCATGCCTTCCTCTGGGGTCCACGCTGATAGGCGCAGCTTGCGCCCGTCTCTGGAGCTCATTTAGGCAGTGCTCCAAATCCCCTCTCCTTGCACACCCAGAAACAATGGTCTTTTGCCTCTTAGGCAGGTCCAGACTTTTTCCCGGACTCCCTCCTGGCTAGCTGTGGTGCACAAGCTCCCTTCAGGCTGTGTTCACGCAGCCAAACCCAGTCCTCTCCCTGGGATCTGAACTCTGAAGCTAGAGCCTCAGCTCCCAGCCCCCACCCATCCCAGTGGGTGAGCAGACAAGCCTCTCAGGCTGGTGAGGGCTGGTTGGCACTGATCCTCTGTGCAGGAATATTCTCCGATTTTCCCTCTGCACCCCTGTTGCTGTGCTCTCCTCTGTGGCTCCGAATCTTCACCCCCGCACACTCTCCATCTCCGCCAGTGAAGGGTCTTCCCAGTGTGTGGAAACTTTTCCTCCTTCACAGCTCCCTCCCCGAGGTGCAGGTCCCGTCCCTATTCTTTTGTCTCTGTTTTTTCTTTGTTCTTTTGTCCTACCCAGGTACATGGGGAGTTTCTCACCTTTTGGTAAGTCTGAGGTCTTCTGCCAGCGTTCAGTAGATGTTCTGTAGGAGATGTTCCACATGTAGATGTATTTCTGATGTATTTGTGGGCAGGAAGGTGATCTCCACGTCTTACTCCTCCGCCATCTTGAAGGTCTCCCTGCTCCCATCCTCTTTTAGGCAGCATTCTAGTATCTCCTAAAAGCAAATTCAATGTCACAAAACTTTGGCAAGCAATGTCAGTTTACCCAAAGATTTCCAGGGGATTCAGAGAGTTTGCATCACTCATCACACAGCAAAATGTATCAAGCATCCACAGGGGTCCCCTCTGTTCACCTCTGGAGTTTCTCTCAGCCCATCCCCCCCACGGCCTCTCTGACTGTTTCCCATCTACCAGCTCCCATTCCCCTCTTGTCTGTATTGTTCCCTTTTCTGTGCAGAGCAGTTTAGCTCATTCTGGCTTCTTTAATCTTTATGTGCTCACACTCATAAAACAATTCAAAGGAGTCTCCATACACACCACTCACAGTAAAACAGTAATAATAGATCCTCTTCCCCTGCCACACATCTTTACTTCCTGCTACATGCCCTTATACCAGTAGTCAGTGCTGGCTCTCACTCCAGAGGCCAGGCCAGCCCAAACCTCATGTTTTTAAAACACTGCTCTGTACTCAGGGGATCCAAAATGGATTTTCACAGACATTGCCCATCAAACACAGTTCAGGTTCCAAAGCCACATCCAACCTGTTCCTGTTCTGTCTCTAGAGCCACATTTCCCACTAGTCCTCTGCCAGCAGCCAAATGGATCCGTTCACATTCCCTGGACTCCCCAGATGCTTCTGTGTTTATGACCCTCTCTGTTTAGAATGCCCTCCCTCCCAGATTAAGTGCCACCTTCTCATTAAGTGAAGCCTGTGGATAAGGCTGCAGTCTTCTGGGGCTGGATGTCCAAAATGGTCACTTACATAGCTGGGATGTCAACTCCTACAGTCACCTCTCCATGTGGCTTGGGTGCTCACAACAGGGCTGCCCCAAGAGGGCAGCTCCCAAAAGCAAATGTTCTAAGAAGCCAAGGTGGAAGCTACAAGGCCTCTTCTGACCTAGCTTTGGATGTCAGGCAGCAACACTTGTGCTATAGTCTCTTGGTCAATGGAGTCACTAAAGCTAGCCCAGATTCGAGAGGAGGGCATTTAGATTCCACTTCTCCATGGAAGGAGTAGCAAACAATTTGCAGCAGTCTTTCTCCAACACATGTGAATGCCTCATGTGGAACTTCCACCACTCTGCCTGGGGCGGTGGGCTCTTCTCTCCTGCTGA